>NW_012267326.1:3540336-3603457 GCF_000151885.1 Dipodomys ordii
AAAAAGAAAAAAGCCGGAAGTGGCGCTGTGGCTCAAGTGGTAGAGCGCTAGCCTTGAGCTGAAGAGCTGAGGGACAGCGCCCAGGCCCAGAGTTCAGACTCCATGACTGGACCCCCCCCAAAAAAAAAGAAAAGAAAAAGGAACTTGTAAAATTTATACTTAAGAATTAGCGCAGCTAGGAGTGGGTGGCTCACGCCTATCATACTAGCTACTGTGGAGGCTGAGATCTGAGGATTGTGGTTCAAAACCAGTTACACACACAAGTATGTGAGACTCTTATCTCCAATTAACAACCAAAAAGGCAAAAGTAAAGATGTGACCCAAGTGGGAGAGCATCAGCTTTCAACAAAGAAGCTCAGGGACAGATTCTTCCAGGAAGAATCTATGAAGATAAGGAAATGCCTTAAAGCCAGGACCCAGTTATGCTTATGCTTCTTGCCTCATCCCCCAAAATGTTATTAGAGTTTGAGTCATGTAAGAAAATTCTTTGGGTTGGGCTCAGCCATTATTGAATTTGTAATCTGTGCTGGCTGTAGTGTTCTGACCAACCAGCTTAAAACAGAATTGAAAAGCACCACTTATTGGTCTACTTGTGTCCATCTCTAACGGCTACTTTTTTTTTCTGATTGCATTATTCACTCCTCATGGAGTAAGTCCTTTCTGGACCTCACTTTTCTTACCTTGGTTGCATGTCAGAATCATCTGAGAAGTTTTAGAACAATTATAGTGCCCTGGTTTCCAGATTTATTCTGTGTAATCATGGTTCTGGAGTTCCTGTTGTCTTAAAGATCCCTAAGATAACTCTGATGATCTGGTGGGAAGGTAGAAACATTAGAGTGCTGGGTTTTTTGATGCTTAATGGAGGTAAGAATGCCATGGATTTTCTTGCCCAGGGTGAGGAGCAATCCTAAAATCTCAGCCTCCTCAGCAGCTAGGATTTCAGGTATGAGCCACTGATGTGTGCCTGATTCTTCCCTTAGCACTTTTGCTCAAGGCTGGTACTTTACCACTTGAGCCACATCTCCATTTCCATCTTTATACTGGTTAATTGGAGATGATAATCTCATGAACTTTTCTGCCCAGGCTGGCTTCAAACTTCAGTCCTCTCAGATCTCAATCTCTTGAGGAGATTGCAGGCATGAATCACTGGAGCTGTAAATCTTTACTTCATAATCCCACTAATGTAATTAGGGCAAAGTACATAGCCATTTTAGAAAGCAGCATCTCCAATAGAGTGTGGACAGTAATGAAAATATCCTTTCTCTTTCACCTTCCAGAGGTAACCATTAGCCTTCCAGTGGCTTGAAATGTGCATGTACGACTAAGGTAGTGAACTTTAGACTACTGTATTTCAATTAAATTTAGGTAACCACATGTGGCTCATGGCTATTAAAATGGACAGGACACTTATGGAGAATACTTAATATTCCCATTCATTGGAGTCCTGAAAGATGAACATGCAAGTAATTATTCAGCATTCGTAATTGTAATGGGTCAGCTTAGATCATTTGTGCCTCTCCTTCCCTGTGCTCTAGATTTGAAACCTGATCATCTAATATTTATGGAGATACTCTTCAGCAACACACTCTAATGAGAGTACTTTATGGAAGGAATGTAAAAGGCAACTTAAATGCTGATTTTGCTGGGCTCATGAATTAACCAAAAGCAGGATGCAAGCAGGATACTCCTGTTCCCTCACTTCTTGGAATGTGGCCTTTCCTCTGAGCCATTCTTTCCAGCAGCTACCTTGTAATCACCTCAGGCTCCAGGAAAGTTCTGTGACAAAGACAAACTGCTCCAGAAGATAGGCAATGCCATCTTCTTATCTTATCTCAAAAGGAGAAACTGCCCCCAAAGGAAGAGAGTTTAGGGGACCACCAGCCAGACAACTGGTTCTTCTTAAGTGGCAAAGTTCTAACAACTTCTTTGAGAAATCCTGACTGAAGCCACCAAACAGCCACCTCTTCACCTCTGAACCTGCGTTTGACTTGGGGCTGTTTGTACTATGCATAGCTCCTGTCTTCTATTCTCCCTATTTAAGCAAAGGCTAAGGTTTGTGCCCCTGAGGATCTTCGAAGATGTACTCTAGGGCTTTCACTGTGTCTCCTCATTTGGCACTGATGGGTGGGAGAGGGGCCAGGCCTAATGTGGGACTCATGGTGTTTGGACCTGGAGTCTGAAAACTCAGTTTCAGGAGGACACAGCTAGGTTTCTTTTGAAATTGCTTTTGATTTAATCATCTGTACTGTTAGTTTTCATCTTAAAAAGGATGTAAATACATTATTGTCATTCAGGCACCAGTGGGTCATACTTGAAACCCTAGCTATGCAGGAGACTGAGATCTGAGGATCATGGTTCAAAGCCAGCCCAGACAGGAAAGTCAGTGAGACTCTTATCTTCAATTAACCACAAAAAGCTGGAAGTAGAGCTGTGGCTCAAACTGGCAGAATGCTAATTTTGAGCCCAAAAGCTCAAGGATAACACCTAGGCCCTGAGTTTAAGCGCACACACACACACACACACACACACACACACACACTATTGTCTAGGAGAAAATGTGCTTCTGGTCTCTGCTCATAATGTGATAGGGATTATAGATAGTCTATCTCTCTAGAAGTGTGGGAAGTGAGAGCTCAGGTTAAAATCTTCAAGGAGGAAATCTGTCTTGGAAGGCGCACTTCTACATGGGCTTGCTTTCCTCAGCTCAGACCAACAGAAATGCTTTCCCTGCAGCATTGGGATTTTCCCCTGTGAAGAAATCTTCCCCGTCACCTTGGGTCACCTCTCTGCGATGTTGTACAGACTCACCTTTCTTTGACACACTGTGACTGAAACTCTCTGAAAACCTCGAAGAAATTTAAAAAAAAAAAGTCAATGTTTTCTCTAAAATATGAGTTTCCTTGCTTTAGGCTTCTGTGGTCTTTGCCTGGAAACTTAATCCCTGTGCCTCAGCTCTGAGTTATGTTTCAGTATTGAAATGGGACTTAGTAAGACTTATTTGATACGTCATGACTCAGGCAATCTTAAACTTTATTTTTTAAGTCTTTTATCTCAAGCCCAGGGATTTGCATGCGAGAGGTTATGCCAGCTGACTTGAGAGCCCTTTCAGGCTTCAACTTGTTGTCAACCTAGTTTAGTCCATTTCTCTTACTTCTAGGACTTTCTGGTACTGCCACTCAGGGCATGTGGGTTAACCATAGGCCTTGTACTTGTCCATAATTCTCTTCTGTTTCTGCCTCAGCAGTGACACAGTACGTAAAGCGTTTAAGGACTTTAATTACAAATGGTATCCGAGCCAGGAGCAAGGCCTCCCTTGATGGGATCACTTCATCTATTTCTTTCCAACTCCTTTAAGGTGAGATCTCCCTAGAAGGTTAAGGTCTCAGGTCCTTTTGGACTTTTTTGGGGAGGAGGAGAGGGGGTGCTGGGTCAGTTGTGGGGCTTGAACTCAGGGCCTAGGCACTATCCCTGAGCTCTTGTGTTCAAGGCTAGTACTCCACCACTTTAAGCCACAGCTCCACTTCCATTTTTTGTTTGTGTGTTGAATTGTTAATGGGAGATTTTTCTGCCCTGGCTGTGGAAAACCACAATCCTCTGATCTAATTAAAGGCATGAGCCACTAGTGCCCAGCTTGGATTTCTTTAGATCATTAGTATCTTATAGAACTTTCTGTGATGATGAAAGTATTTTATGGGTGGTACTTGGCCATGTGACTGAGCATTAAGCACTTGAAAATAGCTAGTGAGATGGCTGGGCACTGGTAGCTCACCCCTACAAACCTCACTACTCAGGAAACTGAGATCTGAGAATTGCTGTTCAAAGCCAGTCCAAGCAGAGAAATCTATGAGATTCTTATCCCCAAATAACCAGCAAAAGGTAGAAGTAGAGCTATGGCTCAAGTGGTAGAGCACCAGTGTTGTACAAAAATGCTAGGAGACAGTACCCTGGTCCTAAGTTCAAGCTTCAGTTCTACACACACACACATACACACACACACACACACACACACACACACATACACATGGAAGAAAGGCAGAAAGAAGGGAGGGAGGAAGGAAGGAAAGAAAGAGAAAAGAAGGAAGGAAGGGAGGGAGGGAGAAAAGGAGGGATGGAAGAAAAAACGACTAGTGAGACTTAATGCAATGTAGCCTAAGTTCAATGTGAAGAGGCCTGTGTGCTCGTGGTTATTGTGCAGCTGCAAATTGTGCCCCAGACTTGAGGGTAGTGTGTCTTGGAGGAAGAATTGCTCTTTACATCTGCACAGCCTGTCATCTTCATGATCAGCTTGTCCTAGGATAGAAATTCTCCTTGACTTCCAAACTAGTGTGGATTAATTTAACCTTGAAAAATGTTTACACCCTTGTACCTGGATTTGACCTGTCTCTTCTCCACCCTCCTCCATTGCCTATTTCCTCTGTGAGTATATTTTTATTCCTTGTCTAGCAACTAAAAATGTATATTCAGTTTTTCTTTTATATAAACAATCTGAATTTGTCAGAGGAGTACAAAGGTATTACTGGAACTTAAGGATGAGCTATGGAACTTAGTTTCAGAGGTCTTGAGGAAACAGAAATGGATCAACAAGTATTTTTCTTTTTCTTTTTTTTTTTTTTGGGTCTAGTCGTGGGGCCTGAACTCTGGGCCTAAGTGCTGTCCCTCAGCTCTTCAGCTCAAGGCTAGTGCTCTACCACTTGAGCCACAGCGCCACTTCTGGCTTTTTCTTTTTTGCTTATGTGGTGCTGAGAAATTGAACCCAGGGCCTCATGCATGCAAGGCAAGGGCTCTACTACTGAGCACCTTCCCAGCCTATCAACAAGTATTTTTCAAGAGATAGCCAGTGTACTGCAGCCAGTGAGGGAGATCCCTGCAGTATCACAGAGAATTAACTGAACTAAGTCCATGGTTTCTCTCATCTTTGTTTTTTTTTCATTTGTTTTCTTTCTTTCTTTTTTCCTCCCTCCCTCCCTTCCTTTCTCTCTTTCTTTCTTTCCCTCCCTTCTTTTCTTCTTGCTTATGGTGATATTAGGGCTTGAACTCAGAACCTAGGTAGTATCCCTTAGCTTTTTCACTCAAGACTGGATCTCTACCACTTGAGCCTCAGCTCCACTTCTGGCCTTTTGGTGGTTAATTGGAGGTAGAAGTCTCATAGACTTTCCTACCAGGGCTGGCTTCCAACTATAACCCTCAGATCTTAGCCTACTGAGTAGCTTGGGTTACAGATATGACCCACGGGCACCTGGCTTTGCTACTTTTTCTAAGAGTTGAATGTGTAGTATTTTTACATTGCACTCCACAACATTGTGGAATAGTGACTTCTAGCATTCCACACATTTCAGCTCTCCTGCATGAGGAGGAAGTTTAACGAGTAAGATTATTTGAGTGGGAGAAAATTTAAGATGCCAAACTAAGTAAGGTACAAAGCAGAACTGGCATAAAAGGTCATCTTAAGAAGTACAAAGCAGTCAGGTTCTATTGGTTCGTGACTATAATTCTGGCTGCTGAGGAGGTTGGGATCAGAAGGCCCCTTGGCCAAACCAATCTGGACAGGAAAGTGGAGGTGTGGCTTAAGTGGTAAAGCACCAATCTTGAGAGAAAAATCTAGGGGACAGAGCCCAGGCCCTGGATTGAAATCTGCCTGACAGGGGGGTACAGTGTGGGGAGAAGTACAAAGATAATTCAAGACATTTCAAAGTTTGGGTGACTTCCAGTACCATCATTTCTGGTACTAAATTATATTTCAGCACCCACATGTGAAGGAGCGATACATGAGAAAAGTTCACCTCAAAGACTGCTTCTGGTTCTTTCTTGTTTTTCACATTTAGATTGCTCTTAGAGTCTTATCTAGATTCCTTCACTGTCCACTGACCATCAAATAACATCTATTCTCTGTTCTTATCAACTGTTATGGTTTGAATATCTCCCTTTCAGAATTCATATTGAAACTTAATCTCCATTCTGTGAATATTAAGAGGTGGAGCCTTTTAGGAATTGATAAAAACCAAGAGAAGATTGGACTCCTAGAAATGGGTTAGAGTTGATGAACTTTAGCCCTTGGGCCCTCTGCTTTCTTCGATGTCAGGACATAGCATTAGTCTCCCTAGGATATAACACCATCTTGAAAGCAAAGGTCTCTAAGTCAGTGAATATCAGTGCCTTGGTCTGCAACTTTCCACCTTTATAATTATGAGACAAAATTCTGTTCTTTATGAATTTCTCAGTCTCTGGTAATTTCTTACAGCAGCAGGAATGGCTTAAGACACATTGGTATGATTGTTTGGAATTGGAGGGAAGTTGATTTTCTTTTACTCTTCGGAGGCTCCCATTCTAAAGTGGCAGCTGCTTACTTTATGAGAGACCTTGATGTTGTTTCCTGCAAATCACATTCAGGTCATGACAGCAATGAGTAATGGCCAGGAAAGGCAAGGACCAACCTCACCCCTTTTTCTCATCCAGCTGCTCTGTGAGAAAACAAGCAAAATTGCTCTCGTTTACGGGCAGATTCTCAGATTTCATTCAAATTTCCTGCCCTTTGTTGTCATTTCTTGATACCTGAACAATGCATGAAATTTGGTTCTTTTTATTTCACTTCCTTTACTTGAAAAACATGAAGTGTGTGTGTGTGTGTGTGTGTGTGTGTGTGTGTGTGTATGGGGGGGAGGGCATAGATGGGTGTGAGAAACCAAAAAAATGAATCTGAATTATGTGCTTTTCTGTCCTTTTATCCCAACTGCTGCTAAGCAAATAGAAGCTCCCCAAGTCCTTTTCACAGTGGTCACCCTCAGCCATAATCAGGCACTGATCATGCAGGATTTTTTTTTGTTTTTACATAATTGTGCCGGTTTGCATTAGTACTTATTTTTCTTCCAAGTTGAGCTCTGGGAGATTAAACTGTGAATACACACATACATACACACACACACACTGCTGAGGGTTTCTGTTCTTATAGTAAATAACTGCTCTAAACCAGAACTTCCTTCACAACCCCCATGAAATTAGAGGAAATGCCTACAATGTCTGTATGGAAAGTGGTCTTTTGTCACTTGACAAAATTTTCCTTCCTCAGATCTTGTGATATGCAAATTATACCACCACATATTTGTTCTTGAAAGCTTGTTTGGCTGCAGTGGTCTGGCTTAAATTTGTCTATAGTATACGGGGAGGGGAGGAATAGTACTTACACAGCAAGGGAGATGTTGTAGAATGGGTTTCTTAATATAAATTGTATGTGTTTAATAATCTTGAAATTCTTTTTCTTTATTTTTTTTATTGTGCTCTTTCTGGGGCTTGAACTCAGAGCCTTATACTCTTGCTTAGCTTTTTCTACTCAAGGCTGGTGCCCTAAGATTTAAGCCACAACTCCACTTCTGGCATTTTATTGGTTAATTGGAGTTAGTTTCATGAACTTTTCTGTTTGGGCTGGCTTCAAATTGGGATCCTCAGATTTCAACCTCCTGAGTAGCTAGAATTACAGGAGTGAGCCACCAGTTCTTGGACTCAGAAATAATTTATTTTTTATAGGCTAAATCAAACACTTCATTCTGTTTAACCAGGGTTAATGTTCAAACTGGATATACTTGATTTTTTTCATCTTTCTTGGCTTTTTGGAGTTGAATTGCAAGTATTTTTTTTTAAATCGAAAGACACTTAAAGGTCTTCATGTTCAGCATACATGTTCAAACAAGTCAGAGGAAAGAGGCATAGAAAGTAGCCAACTAATTACCCCAAAGCATGAAGCCAGCTCATGACTAGCTCAGAGCCTTCTCTGAACAATCTGCTGCAGAAATCATATAGCAAGATCATGTGACTAATTCTTCTTTTTGACCTCGATACATGCCATATTATATTCAAATAGTTGTACTATGGAGTTTCAATTTAACATACCCCTTTATGTATACAATGCATCTTGGTCAGAGTCGCCCCCTCCATCATTCTCTCTTCCCAGTCTATCTACCCTATCTCTCCCTGCCTCGTTTCCTTCTGAGTTCCATTTTCACATAGTACATTGAGTACTCTGTGTTTTTCTGCCATTCCTCTCTCCATTTATCCACTCCTCTCTTTTAGCCCCACCTCCAACCCCATCAAGACATGTTTCTGCTTCCTGATATTCATTTTGTTAAACCATGTGTCTAATTTTTACTTGAGGAAGTAAATTTCAGGGAAGTAAATTTCAAGGAGATGAGAGTAAGATACAGTCATTTTCATATATCTAGTTGCATAAATATTTCTTATCTAGATATTTAAGCATTTATTTGTTCATACTAATTTCCTAAGTTCTCTTTTTAGTTGTGACTCAAAGTATCCCAATTTTATTGCCTTAAGAATGAAAGCCAGTCAGGCGCCGGTGGCTCATGCCTGTACTCCTAGTTACTCAGGAGGCTGAGATCTGAGGATCATGGTTGAAAGCCAGCTCAGGCAGTAAAGTCCATGAGACTCTTATCTCCAATAAACTGTGGCTTCAGCAGTAGAGTGCTTGCCTTGAACTGAAGAGTGCAGGGACAGCACCCAAGACCAGAGTTCAAGCCCATGACCAACAAAAAAAAAAAAAGAAAGAAATCCAAACCCTATCCTTGTGGTTCATACTAGCTACTTAGGATGCTGGGATCTGAGAATTAAGGTTCATAGCCAGCCTGGGTAGTCAATCCAAAAGACTCAAATCTCCAATTAACAAGCAAAAAATAGATGTGGAGGTTTGGCACAAATGGGTGAGCACTATCTTTGAGTAGAAAAGTCTAGCCTCTGAATTCAAACTCCAGTACAAGCACAAAGAAGAAAAAAGTAAAGTGACTCCTGAATGGAAATGTGATTAAACACATTAAGGAGTTAAATGCATATTAGAAAATATCCATATTGGAAAGTTAAATCATGACATACTATGTGTCATCGAAACCTTTAATATTAGAACATGGAATTGGATGGAAAAGTTAAACAGTCAATGATTATAAGCAGGTGACCATGCATATTCAAAAGCAAGCCAGACACACTCCTATAATCCTAGTTACCAAGGAGGCTAAGGTCTGAGGATTGAGGCTCTAAGCCAGACAGGCCTGAAAAAAATCCATGAGACTCTTATCTCTAATTAACCAGGAAAAATTGAAAGTAGAGCAGGGTTCAAGGACCACTTGGAGCAAAAAGCCAAGTGCCTGAGGTACTCTGAATGGAAACTCCAGCCAGTACATGCACACACACACACACACACACACACACACACACAAAGCATAAGTGTAAGCCACATATAGTTCTCTCTGTCTCTGCTTAGGACTCTCCCTGCCCCATCTGTTCTCCACAGACAGCGTCTCTACACTGGTCTCCCAGCCTTTGAACATGTCTCCCTCTAGGACCTGGGTATTGTCAATTTTTCCTAGAGGGGAGTTAGGCTCCTTTACTTGGATCCATATTCATACATCCTTAGGAAAACCACAATTGAAATCCCTTTCAGGCATTTGGGTACGCCACACAACTGCAGCACATTTTGTCAGGACAAGAGTCTCCTTAGAGAAATTTCATGGTGAAAAATCCCCATCTGCAGGAAATTAATATGCCAACAAAGTTCCACTCTTCCTTGAAGCAAGTGGTACAAGCCAGGTGTCATTTTACTGATTCTCTAATAGTAATGATGTTTTACATCTATTTTTTACCACAGTTGGTGCTTATATTTTCCATATTTGAGATAAAGTATTGTTTCAATAATAAATGAGTAACTTAAACAGAGAGACCTTCTTCATGGAACTTTTCAACTTTGAAAGTTCTTGGGATGAGCTCATTTCTGTGTATGCCCTTTCATTTCCTTCAAGCACGTAAGTATCAGGGGAAACAGCCTTTTACCTTCTTTCCCACCAGTGTTAAAGGAAGGTCTCACAGAGCAAATACATTCCCTATTTGTTTACATCAGCTAATCTTGTTGGTAAAAGATTGGGCTGCTTTGTAATGCTCTAAAACGCATACATTGAACTCTCATCCATTCTCTTACCTCTGTAAGGCTGTGCTACTTACCATGTTTGTTTTGACCATTACCCAACAAATTTCTCATTTATCTTTGTTATCAATAAGCTCTGCATTTTTATTCACGGGGCTATTAAATCTCATCCAAATCACACTAGCTGAGGGAGAGAATTGGTTCCTCAGTTGCTGTGACTTTACATAAGGCAGAAACTTTAAAGCTCTTCTCTACAGAAAAAAATAGAGCTTGTATGGACACTATGGAGTAGTGTCCCCATTGGAATCCATATGGCTAATGTTTCAACTGGCTTTCCAACGGTCTGTCCATTTTTGACCTCATGTTGGCATGTAGAAAGAGTAATTGATGCTCATGAGGTTACATTGGTTAATATTGCCTCATTAAAGGCCAGGGAACCACCTGCTGTTTGGTTTAATTCTCTTGCAGTGTGGATCCTTAGTTGTGGAGGACAGATTCAGAGTGAGAAAACATGTATCTTTTTTTTACAAGATTTCTGACTAGAATGATTTTCCCACAATTTTAACGATACTCTGAATATTGAGTATATCATCTTTTCTTTTTTTTACCCATACTGTCTTAAGGACAGCATCCAAACATGAGTAGCTTACATATATAATCCTAGCTATGCAGGAGGTTGATATCCAGAGGACCACAGCTCCAAACCAGCAAGACAGAAAAGTCCACATGATTGTATGTCTGAAATAATCAGCAAAAAGCAGGGCTAGAGGGGTGACTCCAGCTTTAGTATGCCAGCTAATGAAGCAAATTGAGCAAACATAAGGTCCTGAGTTTGATCTCCAGTATGTAAAAAAAAAAGAAAGAAAGAAAAGTAATTTATAGTATTTTTACAAAAACATTACATGAAGAGATTGATGCCTTTGGTCTGCTTATCTGTTTTCCTGCCTACACTACTCTCCATTTTTTTTCCATAAGCTGAGGAGGTAGTATCCCCACTACTGATCTAAGCTACAATAATACTGTCATTCTAGTGAAGGCCACAGGTATCTTCCATGACAGAATCTGACTGACATTTGTTTATTTTAATTAACACAGTTTGAAGTACGGAAACATTACAGAAAATTCAAAACTAACAAAAGGCATCTCAATTTCCTGGCCATCCAGTTTCCTTTTCTAGAGAAAAATAATGTTTGATTTCTACATGCTTGTACTTACTCCCAGAGATAATGTACATATAGAATAAGACATACATTTGTATATATAAGAACCATACATATATATACATACATACATATACATATATATTATTCTTTCTGGGGGTGTTGCCAGTACTGGGGCTTGAACTCAGGGCCTGAGTGCTGTCTCTTAACTCTTCCATTCAAGGCTGGCATCCTACTTCTAGCTTTTTGGTGGTAAATTAGAGAAAACAATCTCAGGGACTGTGTTGTCCCTGCTGGCTTCTAACTGTGGTCCTCAAAGCTCAGCCTTCTTAGTAGCTAGCTTTATAGGCATGAGCCATGGGCACACGGCTATATTTAATAAGCAACAGAAACCTGACTGTGGAATGTTCACCAGAATTCCAGAAATGACTTCCTCAAGAGAAGCTGCGACCTTTAGACAGCTGGAAAAAATTCCACGGGGAGGAACTGCAACACAAATATTCCAAACACAGTCACCTTTGCTCCTGATCTGCTGTTAGGTCTGCCTAAGGGCTAAATTTCCTGGAAGCTTGAGGACCTCAGAGCTGAAGTTCACAAAGGACAAAGAGGAAGGTGACAATGTAGGGGAGCACAGCCCTAGGACAAGAGAAGCCAGGTGTTTGCTCTATAGTTGGATCTGGACCTTTCTTCTTGAATGCGGTAACCTGGACATTGACAGGTGACAGGGATGGAATTGCTCTCACTTTTTGACCACTTTATTGTAATCTCTGGATGCACCTCATGCAGTTTACCACTGCTGTGTTGTTGAGCAGTTAGATGACGGTGGGCACACCAGTTCCTTTCCCAGTACCATGGCAATGAATTTGTCAGTGAATGGCCGATAGTCATAGAAGTGAAAGTGCCAGGTAAAAGGCCATTTACATTTGTACTTCTGATAGAGATCACCGACAGAAACTAATAAGAAGTTCTATCATTCAATTAAGTCACTGTTTTGTCAGTGTCTGTGTCTTGGTCAATCCACTGTTGTCTGACTGGTTAATCTTTTCTGCTCTGAGGTGGGTGAGGTACACTGTACATTGTGTGTGTGTGTGTGTGTGTGTGTGTGTGTGTGTGTGTGTGTGTGTGCCACTGCCTTTGCTTTTTTACTCAAAGCTGGTGCTCTATCACTTGAGCCATGGCTGCACTTCCAGCTTTTTGGTAGTTAATTGGAGATAAGAATCTTAAGGACCTTTCTTTCCTGGGCTGATTTCTAATAGAGATTCTTAGCCTCCTGAATAAATAGGAAAACAGGTGTGAGCCACAGGCACCTGGACACACTATGCATTTTTAACTTCCATAGTAATGAAGGTAGGATGCTTTGCTTTTAAAGTCCTTGTTCTCTGGTGACAAGGAAAGGAGCTGAAATTCAAAACGACATTTTTTTTTCTTAGAACAGTACTGAAGAGCACTTAGGGAAAATGCTCTTCATTTCCTGTGAGCACCAATAGTTGTGGCATTTGTTGAACTATTTACCAAGTAGGAATTAGAAGGCAGTTGCATTTTGAAGAGCACTAATTATATCATCTACAAAAACAATTGCATAAGACTGAGAACAGATGCCTTCAAGCCTTTTATTTTTGTTTCTTTCCCTCTAACACCCCAGGCTATCCATGTGGACTTCTGGATGGTTCTGTAGTGAAACTCAAAGACAACATAAAACTCACTACCACTGGAAGAAAAGTTTCAACTCTTCCATGTCAAGATACTTCTAATTACACAGGGAGTTAGAGCCTAACACAAGAACGGACAGTGATCAAGATGCATTGTATGCATAAACTGACATGTTGAATTGAAACTGCTTTGTACAACTGCTTGATTTTTTTTAAATGCTGCAAAGCTAAATGAAAGCAGCTCATGCCTGCAATCTTAACTATTTAGGAGGTTGCATCCTAGAAGATCTTGGTTCAAAGCCAACCTGGGCAGAAAAGTATGAAAGACTCCATTTCCACTTAATCAGCAAAATGCCAGAGTAGAGGTATGGATCAGGTTGTAGGGCACCATCACTGAACAAGAAAAGTGTGAGATAAAGGCCATGTATTCAAGCCCCGGTAGAAGCCTCAGTGCCAGCAAATACCCTCCTCCCCCACTCACACACACACTCATACACACTCACACAAGTACTGCCTTGTATTTCAAATTTCAAATCTGCCATGTAGGTTCAAAAAAGGGAAATATTCCTAAAGTATTTCTGCCTTTGTCTCAATCAAGAAATACCTTGGTTTGATTGTTTGGTACCAAAGTGTTTGGTCGGACCAGGACTGTCTTTTCTTCATGAAAAGTCCTACCAGATCGCGTGGCTTGCTTTTCTGTTCTGGCTAGGAGGATGTATGTGGCAGGCCAGTGGACTTTTCCCACCCAGTCTCGAGGACCAGAGTGATTGTTGCCAGCATCACAGACCAGAACGGCTGTCGGCCAGATGGTTGCCTCAGTGTCTGACTGTGAAATGCCAGCTGCAATTAAAACCCTTCTTTCAGAGAACAAGGCTTTCAATGCAGGCCCATATGGTGACTGAGCCTCTGAACTTGTGATCATTTAAGAGGCCAGGCTCAAGAGAAAAGCATATGGAAAGAACTAGAAAGTGAGAAGTGCATGGAAAAAGGTGAGGAATAGTTATTAAATTGGTTAAATTAGTTTCTAAATCAGTGGAGATAGGGAGCAATCCCACTGCCTAGCTGACTGGGTAGTATGGGCCTACTAGCTAGGTTGGAGTATTCAGCTCTTTAACCAGACAATCCAGTTACTACCGTGAGAATATTCAGTAGGTAGGTTTTCCACAATAAACTGGCTCTAAGTATAAGAAATTGTGTGTGTGTGTGTGTGTGTGTGTATGCGTGTGTGTGTACACGCATGCTGGCATTGGGGGGTGAACTCAAGGCCTGGGTCCTGCCCTTTAACTTTTTTGTTTAAAGCTAGTGCTCTGCCACTTGAGCCACAGCTTCACCTCTGACTTTTTGGGGGTTGATTAGTGATAAAAAGTCTCACATCTCCCAGACTTTCCTGTCTGGGCTGGCTTCCAACTGGTATCCTCAGATCTCAGCCTCCTAAATAGCTAGGATTGCAAGAGTGAGCCACTGGCACCTAACTTAAGTAAAAGAAGTTATTTCACTAATGTGAGTTAACTGGATGGTGTAAGGGGAAACATTGAGGTTTCTTGGAGGTAGAATTCTGCCTCATATCCTCAGTGTGGATTTCTACCTGTTTCCTGCCTTCTGAACTGCTCTATAAACATCAGAATTACCATCTCTCACAGACCTGTGAGCTGCACACTCCCTACACCTGCATGTTAAAAATATTTCCAAGAGCCAGGTGCCAGTGGCTCATGTCTGTAATCTAGCTACTCAGGAAGCTGAGATCTGAGGGTCACAGTTCCCAGATAGTGATGAGAAATTGGCCCTAAACTGCCTTAAAGCTGACCCTGCTGAAACAAATAGCTAAAACAAACTCTCTTCTTCCCTCTAAAGCAAACAATCCCCCTCCCCAAATAAGCTGCTTGTCACATCCTGAACTCCCACACCCGAGGTTAACCCACCCTGAGACCATCGATTTTATAAGATTCCGGTCACATCTGCTGTGGACTCCACTGCCGACAACTCCCAACCTGTGGCCAAAGATAAGGCCTTCCTGCCATGCTCACAAAGAGCTTTCTTCCCCCTTTTCCTCTTGTAGTTGTAAAAGAGTGGGCCGTTGTCTCTCCAGTTTGACTTGAAGACTCTGGCATCTCTCTCAGTCTTTTACCCTGAAATAAAAGTCTGTTAATCAGTTGAGTTCACTTTCTGCACTTTCTCTATTCTGATACCCTCATGACTTAGTTTCCTTATAGATGGCAGTGAGATTTTTATCTCCAATTAACCAATTAAAAAATAAAACCCTGGAAATGTTGCAGTTGCTCAGGTGGTAGAGCAGTACCAAGGCCCTGAGTTCAAGCCTTAGGACCAGCTCCAATATCTATAAATCTCTCTCTCTCTCTCTCTCTCCCCCCCCAAGGGATTTCTGTGCACCTTCATATTTGAAAAGCAAAGCTCTAAGGTGTTAGTGAGTTCCATTTACCAGTTGTTGCTTTGTAGGTTTGTGTAGGCTTGAAACCAAGGACTGGGTGCTCTTCCATTAGCTTTTTTGCTTAAGTCTGGCACTCTATCACTTGAGCCACAGCTCCAAAAAGCCAGAAGGCTTTTTGGTGATTAATTGGAGATAAGCATTTCATGGATTTGTCTGCCTGGGCTGCCTTTGAGCTAGCTTTGCACCTCCATTCTCATATCTCAACATTCTGTCTAGCTAGGTTAAAGGCATGAGCCACTTGAGTCTGGCTCACTCATATTCTTTGGGATGCTACACTTAACTATATCAATTTCAGTAGTCCCTGCCGTGAGTTACATAGCATTAAGCAAGACATCCACAAGTGTTTGTGGCATAAATTTTAAATCACCTTCCCCCAAAAGCACACTAGAAAGCAATACTAGATACATGGATTTAAACACAAATGCATTACTGGTATGGCATTTAGCATCATTTGGAAATCTTGAGTTTTTACCAAATGATTAAATTAATAATATACACTACTTCAAAGATAGGGACTATAGAATTTACAGTCAAAATGCTAAACATATATCTAGAATAGTCTAAACTTTCCTAAGCTGCTTCCTTCTGAACCTAAAAAAAGAGAGTGCCACAAGTAAATACAGCCTAGCACTTAGACTAAATTCATATTCACAAGACCTGGAACTTTTTGCTGTAAACTATAAGTTTGGGGAAAATGTGAGCTGAAATAAGGAAGGCAGTATAACCCAGGGTGAAGGTTTTGATATTACTCATGGTCTTGTTGGAAGAGTAGTGAGATGTGACAGGCCATGTGTTACTATCACATGATGAGAGGAGCTGCCCACACTAATTTCTAAGTGAATGAGTTTCTAGAAGATATGTGTGTACTATCCATTATATATTACATATAATACATTTAATATGTACATTATATATTTATATCAATATAGGTGTGTATATCTCTGTATATATGTGTGTATATATATATATATATATGGCCAATCCTGGGTCTTGAACTAAGGGCATCCTGCCCTTACTGGATGTTTTTACTCTACTGCTTGAGCCACACCTCCACTTCTGCTTATTGGTTGGTTAATGGAGATAAGAATCTCTTGGGTTTTTCTGCCTGGCCTGGCTTTGAACTATGTTTATCAGATGTCATCCCCTCTGAATAGCTACGATTACAGTTGTGAGCTACTAGCACCTGAATGTGAGAGATATTCTATTTGAAACTTCTTTTTTTAGAACTTCATGAAGAATTAACTTATCTGTTATGAAAGGAAGATGCTCAGTATAGTCAGGTGCTCACAAAGGATTTATAGTGATTAAAATATATTGTCAATATTAGAATGCTTAACTAAAGATACTCAGGGTAATGTAATAATACCAGACGGGAAATGATTTTGAACTGGGGCATGGGTTTATTGGAGAGTGAAAGATGGCTTTTGTTGTGTTGTTATTGACTATCTTCCTTGATAGCTATTTATATGTATGCATTCCCCTATCTTTTCATTCTGTTGGCTTGTCACACATTATGTAAGGAGATGAAAGTTTTCATCAAAACTAGATTGTTGGGCACCATTGGCTCACACCTATAATCCTAACTACTCAGGAGGAAGGAAGTCAAAATGTGAGGATCGAGGTTCAAAGCCAGCTCAGACAGGAAAAATCTCTGAGACTTTTCTCTCTAATTACAACAAAACAACAACAAAAAACAAAGTGGAGGGGTGACTCAAGTGATAGAGTGCTAGCTTAGAGCCCAAAAGCTCAAAGACAGTGCTAAGGCCCTGAGTTGACGTCTAGTAGCAGCACAAACAAAACAAAACTAGGTGAGCTTTGCTTTCTAAACTCAATCACCTATCCCCCCTCAAACATGGCTGCACAAAGGGCTTTGGCACTTATTTTACATAGAGGAAAAAAAGAGTACTTGCTGAAAAGCAAAGGTGAGGAATTTATTCACATCGAGAACAAGTGGGAATTCTCAGGGTTAGCAAACTTCTGGGGGTCAACACTGCTTCATGTTGAATCTCAGTGAAATTGGCCCTCAGCTTTTGCTGAAACAAAGTAAGGAGAATGAGCTGTTTGTGGCTGGTGTGTATGGGGTGGTAGGTAATACCTTAGGTAAAAAGTACACAGTAAGCCTTCAGTAGGTATAAACTCCCATTGTAGAATGGCTGTCTCCTTATGCCTAGGCTTCCAGATATGGAGTAATGGTTGTCTGTTTCCACTTTCGCAAAAAATTTAGCTGAGAAACTTCTGAGCCTCCTGGTCAAGCTATGTGTCCAGTACACCATCGGCACAGGCTCCAGTGCCTACTGCTTTCCCTTCCTCCCTTCCTCCCTCCCTCTTTCTCCCCTCCTTCACTTCCTCCCTCCCTTCTTGCCTTCCTTGCTTTTCCTATCTTGTTGGGGGGGGGGTCCTCTCTTGCATCTTTTGTGTTGATTGTGTTTCACAGGCAGCAGTCCTCAACCACTTATCCTTGTCAGCACATTCCCCAGACTCCTCTGTGCTCATATCTACCTTGTCACTCCTGAGTGCTGTCACCTCTCTCACACTTCTAGAAAAGGATGAATCCTCCCAGGAAGTATTCCTCTCCATCCGAGGTGCAAATGAGCTAATCACATCTCTTTAGGTATGTGTTTTGCACCGGGGAACTTCGTGAAGCTTTGTTAAGAAGACCGTTCTCACTGCCACAGAGCTTGTATATGTATTGAGAGGTGATGGTGTTATTTTGTTTTGCACTTGTTATTTTATTTTTCTTAACAACTAACTCTAGCTTAGGATTCTCAGTTTTGGTTGAACCTCAGAATCGTGTGGGGTGTCTTCTGAAACTCTTCAGAATAATAAGTAAGAATAGCTCAAAGTGGGACCCAGACTTCATTAGTTATCAAGTTCTCCAAGAATTTATCTCAGCCTGCCTTCAAAGTTGATAGCTAGTAATAGAGGCTAAAATCCTAAATGGCTTTATTTCATTTTGAAGAGGTTTGATTTTATAGTTAAAAAAAAGTACAAAGCGGGCTGGGAAGGTGGCTCAGTGGTAGAGCGCTTGCCTTGCATGCCTGAGGCCCTGGGCTCGATTCCTCAGCACCACATAAGCAAAAAGAAAAAAGCCGGAAGTGGCGATGTGGCTCAAGTGGTAGAGCGCTAGCCTTGAGCTGAAGAGCTGAGGGACAGTGCCCAGGCCCAGAGTTCAGTTCAGGCCCCACGACCGGACCCCCCCCCCCAAAAAAAAGTACAAAGCTTTCAAATGAGCAAGTAGATGTTTCTTCAGAATGTACTCTGTCAAAAAAATCAAATATAGAAAATACGTTTTTATTTTTCTTTGTTTTGTTTTGACTGTGACTTATAGGGGAATCTAGAGGGTTAAATTAGTTGTTTTACAAGTGGATCCAAATATAAACCATTGTAGAAAATAGATATACTCATTGTTGTGTGAGTTCCAATTTAACATAAGGTGCCGAGATTCTGCCTGTATTTTTAGCTAAGCATAGAGTTGTTGGTCTGGGAGTCATTGAGAATTTCAAAATAGTTTGCTCCCTAAAAATATACTTCCTGAAATGAACTTGAGGCCTGAATGGGATGAATGGGTTTATTTTTTTCTTCTGTATTTACTGTTACCACAAGAAAGCAAGGGTGAAATATGTATGTTTATATTTTTAGAGATCCAGGAAACAGGTGTTATGCCTGAGCAACAAAGAAGATTATGTATCATGTAGAGCACTGATGGCAGACAGTTAAAATTTACGGGGCAGAAAGAGGCTGTAGAAGGACCCGGGGCTGCCCCTTTGCAGGCGGGAACATTTACCTTTACCATAAAGCACTGTTGAGTTTCTCCAAGGGAATGAAGAACTAGCACCCTTGTTCAGTGCCACTTATGGTCCAAAAGTATAATCTTTCTAAGGCAGAGAAAGTTTATTGAGTATGTTTGTGTATTGAATGTCTTTTAGCCTTGGTTTACTTCTATTGGCTCTCCAAGCTCTTTCAATTTACTTCCATCACCAATAGAAATGGGCCTCACTGAGGACAGAAATGGGGTATAAGCATTGTACTTTGCTTACTGCCTCTGGCATGCCTGTGCCTTACCATGCATTGTCTGCTTTCAATATTGTACTGAGTAAACATAAATATTTCATTTATGATCATGTTCCTCTCCATCTGAGGGAAGACGTTTTGTGTCCTGCCCCACTTGGTATAAAGGGCTAAACGTGAACTCTATGTGTTTATACCTATATGTATTCCTCTGGTCACTTCCGCAATAAATAGTTTGGGTACCTTCCATACGACCTGAGTTGTTTTTGTAGTAAGAGGTACAGTATAGAAACAATGAGTCTCATGAAGCTTACATTTGGGTAAATAGATTATAAATGAGTCTGTGACCCACATAGTTTTGCAAATGGTTAAACAGAATCCTATGGTAGTTTTACAATGAAAGGTGACATTTAATCAGAGATCAGAAAGGCCCAGATGTCCTCCTATGTGATGAGTAAGGGGCTTGGGATGTAGGGTGAAAGGGATACTACTGGATGAGGTCAAAGAGGTGGCCAGCTGCAGGTCTTTGAGGTGGCACCAGTCTTAGTTGGCCATCAGATCAGTGCCTTGACAGTCTTGTGTCTCAGACATACAGGGAAAGTTTTAATTAATGGCTTGTAGGCAGGAAATCATGGGAGTTGTCATTTGTACAGAGATTATTTTTTATGCTCTTCCAGGTGCTGCCATTGTTTAATGGCAGTTGGTATGGTCTTGTACCTTCTCCAAGAGTTGCCCTTGGATTTGCTTGCTTGCTTATGCACTTTACCACTTCTGTGACCTCTTTGCCCATGTGGGCAATGACTCTTTCTGGTGCCCACATCCTATGGGGCTCCTTCTATTTTGGGTTACCCTGCTCTGGTTTGTTTCCTTGTCTGTTCATCAGCTAAACTGTAATTTCTTTTCTTCTTTCTATTTGTGTGTGTGTGTGTGTGTGTGTGTGTGTGTGTGTGCGCACGCACTCATTTACACATGTGCATATATGCACATGTGCTTCTAGTATCCATTACTATACAGTAAACCATTCTGTGTCTTTACTGATTGATAAGGTTTTTGTAGAGTGCTTTCTGGCAATCATAGACAAAAGCAAGAAGCTACTGCTACTGATCATCCACTGTCCCCATATACATGGCTTATATGCCAGGTGGTCTGTGTGAGGGAACTCTAATTTGATGTGAAAAAGTCTTGCCTTTCTCCATATTCCTGTTCATGGACTTAAGTTCCTTTGGAAATTGCATAATGGCTCCAGGAACCCATGTGCTGGCTCCCTAACCTTTAGATAGGTGTTTACTGTCTCTTTCTCTTCTTCTTCCAGTTAATGATGACATGATGACCAGTGACAACAATGGTGAGGTCAAGATTCCACAGCTATGTAAGTTTTGTGATGTGAGATCGTCTACCTGTGACAACCGGAAATCTTGCATGAGCAACTGCAGCATCACGGCCATCTGTGAGAAGCCACATGAAGTCTGTGTAGCCGTGTGGTAAGGGACTTTTGCTTTTTACCTTTCTTTCTTATTTATTTAGTTAGTTATGTAGTTAGTTAGTGATGTTCCTGGGTATAAACTTATGGCTTCACACTCTCACTGGGCTTTTTCACTCAAGGCTGGCACTCTTCCTACTTGAGCTACATCTCCATTCTTGACCTTTGGCTGGTTAACTAGAGATAAGAGTCTCTTAAATTTATTTATCCAGGCTGGCTTCCTCAGATCTCCATGTCCTAACTAGCTAGGATTACAGGTGTGAGCCACCAGTGCCCAGTTCTTTATCTTACTTTATATGTCTTGCATTCTCATAGTATATAAGTGTCTCCATATCCCCTCAGTGCAGACACTCAGTCCACTTCCTTCTTTGTTAATAACATCTATCTTCCAGTTATTAAGTGTGGTTTCTAGGGATATTCAAATACATATACACATATATACACATTCACAGGAGTTCATGACATGATATGTAATATGCATAGTGCATCTAGAAGCCCTTCCTGAGTCAAAAAGAATGATTTTCTCCCTACTAGTAATTTAAATTATTCTTTCCCAGTCCTTATAGTAACACCAAGAGCTTTGTTCTGCTGAGACAATCTTAGTTCTTTGTTGGTAAAGGAGAAGAGTTCTAAGTTTGGCTTTTGGGGAAGAAAAACACTTGCCCAAGATGGGAAAGCTAGTTAGAGAGGCAGAAAGACAACCTGTTAATTTGTCAGACATCCCAGCTACACCCTGGTATAACCATTGGACTATACCTGACATCCTTCTCTTGGATCAGGACCATATATTCTTGGGTCAAATCTTCTGTTCTCTCTCTTCTCTCCTTCCCTCTAACTTACATCCTTTGCACATACAAACATCCCAAACAATTCTGTATACTACACAATGGGTACTCATAAATCATTTGATTAATTCATGGCTGTGAGTGACTAACATGTGCCAGTACTGGAGCTTGAAGTCAGGGTCTCTCTCCCTAGCTTGAGTGTTTGTTTAAGGCTGAAACTCTGCCACTTGAGCCACAGCTTCACTTCTACCTTTTGCTGGATGAATGGACATAAAAGTCTCAGTGGACTTTTCTGCCTGGGCTGGCTTTGAACTGTGATCCTCAGATATCTGTTTCCTGAGTAGGAAGATTACAGGCATAAGCCACCAGTGCCTGGTGAGAAACAACTCTGATCATTAAAAGAGTGCCAGTTTTGTAAGGAAAATGTATAAATTCATTAGTGGAGTTTAATATTTTGCAGGCTTATTCTGATGATTGGAAATTACCTACTATTTTAAAAACCATATGCATGTCCTGGTTGATTACCAGGCAGGAATATAAAGCCAAATATGTCTCTCCTTTTCTTGGAAATGAATCTTTGGAGACTTTCTCCATTCCACAGATTTATCTTGATGATAGATCTAAGGACTTTGCAAATTTCCATGCATACCAGGTGCTGAACTGGTTTCTTAAGAATTAGAAGAATGTTAAAAGCCAAGACTGGTCAGGACAGCTTCGTGCCTCCCCTCCACCTTCCTTCCACGTACTTACAACCTCATGCATGTCCAGTTTTGGTCAGTGGTTTGAAAGAAGGGGTATTCGAGGGCAGAACCATTGTAGTAGAAGGTTATAAAGTATGGTATCCGAGGACTGGCTGGAGTAATTAGGAATGGTTCAAATTCAGTAAGAAGTACATGATTTTATTGAGAGATTCTGAAAAGCTCTCAGGTGGAAAATGTCATAAAGTCACCCTGTGAGGTTCTGAAGGGTGAGGGAGGGTCTATAACCTTTCGCTGGGAACAGATTTGTGCTGCATGTAAGCTTCAACATTTGCACATTCCTGGTTTCACAATACCAGAAAGCTCTCTTCTTTGGCAGAGTGAGTGAAATTCCAGAGGGGTTGGATGGCCTATAGAGGAAAGGTGGAGACACCAGAGCCCTGGCCTCCATGCTTTCTTCTAGGGCTGTGTCATCCACAGCTCATCTCCCACTGGGCTGGGAGGACCGACTTCTGTTGCTTGTAGCAGCATCCTTTAATTGCATTGTTTTCCTGTCTTTCTGCACAAATCCAAATGATTGGATGAGAATCAAGTCTGTCTGGAACAGAGCTATGAGAATGTGGAGGAATCCAGTGAGCTTTATTCTTGCTTGACTCAATGAAAGCAAACCTCACTGTGAGTCAGGATTGTGGATAATGGCAAAGGGAAGCAGAACTTGGCATCTCTGACCTCCTTGATATCTGTCTGGAATGAGCACCAGTCCCTACTCCCTGGGAGCAATGGTTACTTGAGGCACTATCCCTGAATCCCTTCAGTGTCTTCCCTCCCTGAGGTATTTCATTCCTTGTGAGCAGCTTCTTCCATGGCCGGTTGATGCAGGGGTACAAGTTGCTAGCTGCTTAATTTAGGAAAAATTTAAGGGCCCTTCTGGATTCAGAACGTCTGAGACATCCACCAGGGTCTCTGTGGCAACTGACCTGTACAGTAGTCTAACTTCTCCCCCTGCAGGTACATCTTCAAACACCTCCTGCATGGACACCTACAGTTTAATGTCTGTTTCCAGACAAACAAAACTGGACAGGACGCTACTTTCTATTTTTTTGTTTATTTGTTTGTTTCCTTCTGGTTCTAGAGCTTGAACCCAGTGCCTGGGCTTTGTCCCTTAGCTTTTCTGATTAAGTTTAGCACTCTACTACTTGAACCATAGCTCCACTTCTGGCTTTTTGGATGTTTAATTGGACGTAAGAGTCTCACAGACTTTCTTGCCTGGGCTGGCTTTGAACTTCAATCCTCAGATATCAGCCTCCTGAGTAGCTAGGATTCCAAGTGGGGGCCACCAGTGCCCCGCCAGAAATCTATTTTTAAAAGAGTCAAATGAAGGCTCTGTCCTGGAATTTGTTCCAGTGCTCTGATTGGGTTTCATGTTCTTTTCATTGATGGATTGTTTGATTCATTCAACTAATGTCAATTGCGTGTCCAGTTCATGTGAAATGCTAATACTTTCTCTAAGGTAAGAAATATTTGGGGTCCAAAATTAATAGCATTACAGTGATTCTTCTTTCAGTGGAAATTGGCAGTGTATCCTGTAGCTCAGAACAAAGTCTGGACGTATTTCATTGTATTGTCCATTTGGCCTGGTAAGAAGCTCTTTTACAGGACATTGATATCTCAGGACTCTTCTGAAACTTGAGTAATATCATTTTTTCCTGCAATTGAAGATCTCTGAGCAGCTAGGAGCAGTGAAGCAAGAGGCTCTGAACAAGCTGCTGGATAGTTACAGATCAATACCTTTCCTTCCTTGGCTTCTAGAAACTTCTCAGAGGGGAGCTACCGTGCTTTTCTCTGGGAAAACAGAAGATTGTGTGTGTTTTCATTTTATTACCCAAGCAAAAATAAACTTCACACATATTCACACTAGTAAAATTGTGTGTCTGTGAGGTGGTCAGGGTGTTTTATTCAATGGATATAACTTTGCAAAGAAACCCCAGTAACTATGGGATTAAGGACAAATAAGGGTTCTTGATTTTGGCTTTATCTTTTTCAAAGAATGTAATTCTGGGCCTTGTGCATGCCTAGTACTACTAAGTGCTCTACTCCAGGCTGAGTAGATTTGTGTGCGTGCGAGCGCGTGCGTGCGTGCGTGCGTGCGTGTGTGTGTGTGTGTGTGTGTGTGTGTGTGTATCTCTATATAGGGGCTTAAATCCAAGGCCTAGGCACTGACCCTGAGCTTTGTCATTCTAAGCTAGCACTCTACCACTTGAGTTGCAGCTCCACTTCTGGTTTTTGGTGGTTAACTGGAAACAAGGGTCTCTCAGATTAGTCTGCCAGAGCTAACTTTAAACACAGCCTCCTGTTGGGTAGGTTTTTAGATATGCAGCATTTGTGAAGTGGTCTTGCCAAACCTTGACTCTTTTCATTTTCTGGCAGCTGTCCTAGAGAAAGGTCTACTCATAGGAAGATAGTCGCTCCTCCTGTATCTATAGGGAACTGGTTGGTTAAAAAAAAATAGCTCCCTTTGTGCCTGCCAGGATTTTATTTCAGGAGACTTGAGCTCTTTCATCAGGGGGCACATTGCCTCTACTAGAGTGACCTTCGGATTGCGTGAATGTCACAGACACCAACTAATTCCTGGTTGGGCTGCACCATTATTTTCCAAACTTCCTTGTCTCATCTCCTTGTTGACCTGTCTTTTACATGTCCTTCATTAAAACACTAAGCAGGCCAGGGTTGGCCCTTACTGTGAGAAAGACCCTACGTTTTTACTAGAACAAATTTCTGTCTTTATTGTTTCTTGCTCTTTAGCCTACCTTCCGTTTTCCTTACTGTGAGTAATAAATTTGTGTGTGCTGGTGATGGTGGCTGTTAGTGAGTATGTACACACACCTGTTGACACATGATGCACTCACATAATATGCACTCAGACTCCTTCTCATGGAAGATTGCAGTATCATACAGACTGTACATGTTATTTCTTTTATCTTTTTCTTTTTGTGTCAGTTCTGCGGCTTGAACTCAGGGCCTATGCGCTGTCCCTGAGGTTCTTTGGCTAAGGCTAGCACTCCACCACTTGAGCCAGAGCACCACTTTTGGCTTTTTCTGAGTAGTTCATTGGAGATAAGAGTCTCATGGACTTACTTGCCCCCAGGATGGCGTTAAGTGGCAATACTCAGATCTCAGCCTCCTGAGTAGCTAAGATTACAGGCGTGAGCCACCAGCACCTGGCTTGTAGGTAACATCTTTTACAGCAAAGTTATTGCTTTCCCAAGGCTTTCCTCTTGGTAGAGAGATTGTCATTCAACAAGACAGTATTTTGCACCTGAGGAGGCTGAGATGGGAGAGAGGGTCTCATCATGGATGCCTCATCATAGGGAAGCAGAGAGAGAAGTTGTAGAAAAGAGATAGAGAATCAGTACCCTTTCCCAAGAATATTGACATTTTATGCTGTTTTTTTGTAATTGTAATACCCTGCATTAATCCAGCCATTTCTAAATGTAATGTGCATGTACAGCCAACTAAGCATTTCCTAAAACCCACAGAACCTTAGTTGAATTGGTCCCTCCATAGATGATATGAAAGCGATACTAAATATAGGAGTAATGAATTTACAACAACATAGATTTCACTGAGCCATAAATGAAGAACCCTTCACTATGTGAGCCGTAAATTAGCGTACCTTCAAGGTAGAAGGCTTAAAATTATGCTGAACACATGGGAACTTTCTGTTTGCAGTATCACTCCTCTCTATGGATCCAGTTAAAGTTCAATATGTGAAATTCTCTGGCAGGACAAACTGACATGGGAAGCCATGGTATTTATAATCAGAAGTGGGTTTTGAGAATAAGCAGAGGACAAACAAAGGAACAGAGTGAGTACGGGAGAGTATGGGGGCAGATTGCTGATAGAGAACAGGAGCCAGCTGCCATCAATAGGAGCAACTTTCATGAGGAAAATACAGGCCATATTGCCTGTCTTCACAGAAACCATATCCATCCATCTATCCATTCAATCATTCATATTCTCTCTCTCTCTTTCCTTCTCTCTCTCTCTTTCTTTCCTTCCTCAATGATTCTCAGGAGGAAGAATGATGAGAACATAACTCTAGAGACCGTTTGCCATGACCCCAAGCTCACCTACCATGGATTTGCTCTGGAAGATTCTTCTTCTACAAAATGTATTATGAAGGAAAAAAAAGTGCTGGGCGAGACGTTCTTTATGTGCTCCTGTAGTGCGGAAGAGTGCAATGACCACATCATCTTCTCAGAGGGTAAGGTTTCTTCTCTTAAGGGTTTGGGGGACATTTCTTGTCAGTGCCATTCACTCCTGCTCCCAGTTCTGCAGAAGACATCCTCTTGGGGCTCCGGGCTGGAGAGTGAGCCTGTTCTGTGTGGATGACAAATCCATTTGCTTGGTGAGCTAAGTGTCTAAGAAGTGGAAGGGTTGGCACTTGCCAATCCTTGGATTGAATCTCCAGGGTCCATATTAACATTTCTTCTGACATATAGTTTCTTTTACCCAGATCATGGTCCTAAAAATACAGATTCCAAAGCAGCAACCATGGCAATTGAGAATTTGTTAGAAATGCAGTCTCAAAAACCATCCCAGACCATTGAATTCGATGCATATTTTATATAAAATTTGAGAGCCAGTGCTCTATAGATTTGAAAAGAGCCGTTTGATCCTGGAGAAAGACTTTCCTTACATTAACTGCTATGTCTAATGAGCAAGTTCCTGGGATTTGTCTAAAGGGTCCAACTTGAGATCATTGAGTCCTATTCAAGTTGAAATGTGGAGAGAAAATAATAACCTAAATTTACCTAAGAAACTGTAGGGAAACTCAATCTTGGCCTTTCATTTTGAGGTTCATGATTTCTTCAACTTGGAGAGAAACATGGTCTTGTTGAAACTAAAATCAAGCAAAAGAAAAGCAACCATATTCAGTATTTTTTAATTTCTTAGGAAAAATTCAAACAGCCCCACAGTGTGTGACAATTAAAAATGAAAGTGCATTTTTCTTACCCCATCACTCCTAACCCAACAGATAATCCAAAGGAACAGATGGTTGGAAGCACACATGTCTCTTACCATTCTTTCTAGCACCTTGCTTTACGCTACTCCCTCTTTCCTCCCCTTTTTCTGATGCAAGCAGCTGAGCAGCTGCTATACACCAGGTGGAGTTCCTGCTCTGTAAGATATGACATGGGTGTTTGTGTCTTGCTGAACCCTAAGTTTCAAATGCACTCATTGCTCACAAATATCTGCCAATGGCAGCAAAAACATTGGCTTTACGGACTGCAGCAAGGAGTTGGTGTCTGCTCTTTAGGGAAGTGAGAAACAGCCCAGTGCAGGGGTCAGGATGAAAGACAGGGGATAGTTCAGGGCCTGCTTTGATGCTTCTGATGGCATCAGGCCTTGGTCCCCTCTTCTGCAAAATGGAAATATTAAGGGGATAGGAGGTGTCCTTGTGAGTATCAAATAGGTTCACACACAGGTGCCTGACAGGAGTAAGCAATCATTATCTGAGCTCTTAGAGCTGTCTGATTTTTTTCATAAAGGACTGGGGAACCCTCTGGCCAGGCCCTTTGAACACAGCATTTGGAGCTTGAAGTCCTGGACCACCGATGTGCTATGGGAATGCTCTGTTTTCATCACCTCCCCCTGTCCCAACCTAACTGCTTCTGTTTTCCTCTGCACATCTTCACAGAGGCAAAAAGGCCTGTGGAGTCCAGGCTTTCTACTCAAGGCTAACAACATATCTGACTTTGTTAGATTAATATTACAAGTTAGATGTGTTGTTCTTGCTTTAGATTCAGGATCACAGCAGGAAGCAACAAAATAAGACTGAAACACAAGGACCTTTCTGATCAGAGATGAAACTAATCCCAGTCTCTGCAATCTCTACTAATCCAAGTTCCCCTTTCTCTTTGAATTGCTGTTCCATGGCTACCCAGTGAGCAATGAAACTGTACCTAATGGGGTATTGTTGCAATTCAGGAACACGATGCCCAGTAATGCCCAGCATTGCAGCTGGCATAAGTATATGCCCCTGTCCTATTGCTCCTCCCTAGGGAAGAAGAATACTGCACTGAGGACCACACCTGTCTGGATGGGTTGGATCCTTGCCGCTCTTTCTGCAGATGAGAGGCAGTGACAGGGAGTCTTGCACAACCTCAGGGCCCTCAGAGTTGTGACAAGAGCCTCAGGGTCCTTTGTGCACCTTGAAGTGTGGAAAGTACTATGGGAACTCACCCAAATAGGAAGGAATCAGTGACAGGCTCTTGCTGATTTCATGCTCCAAATTTACCTGGACCAACAGGAGAAAGTTTGGTCATTTGGAAATGGGCTAAATAGACTTTTCTGTTGCTATAACACTGTAGTGATGAGTAGATTTTTGTTATATACTCCACTAATACCAGTTTAATATAGATACGACTGCAGGAAAGGTAAGATGCCACTTTTTAAATGTGTGTGTGTGTGTGTGTGTGTGTGTGTGTTTCTGTGCTGGTATTGAGGCTTGAACTCACAACATCAAGTTCTCCCTTAGGTTTTTCTGCTCAAGACTGGTGCTCTAGCACTTGAGCAACATCTCTACTCTCAGCTGATTTGCTGGTTAGTTGGAGATAAGTCTCACAGACTTTTCTGCCCAGGCTGACTTCGAACAAATATCCTCAGATCTGCTTCCTGAGTAGCTAGGATTATAGGCGTGAGCCACAGTACTCAGCAGTACATGTGATTTTCATTTGTAATTGAACCATAGATATTGTATGTATTTCTGGGGATATAGGGTAACATTCAAATACATGTGTACACTGTGTAATGTTCAGACCAGGCTAATTGGCTATCTGTCCACTGACACATTTATCATATCTTTATGTTTAGAACAATCAAAAATTTCACTACTTACTGTATGTATAATAATGTAAGTATATATAATACTTATTTACTTATGTAATTTCATCAAGTGTTTCTAATAAACTCAAATACCAGTACTCTAGAAACTACATTTTACAAAAATATATTTTATTTTGTTTCATTTTATTTTGTGCCAGATGAAGGGCTTGAATTCAGGACTTGATACTGTCCTAGAGCTTTTGAGCTTAAGGCTTAGCACTAGACCACTTGAGCCACAGCTCCACTTCTGGCTTTTTGATGGTTAATGAGAAATACAAGTTTCATGAACCTTCCTGCCTAGGCTGGCTTTGAGCCATGATTCTTAGATCTCATGCCTCCTATGTAGCTAGGATTACACATCTAAGTCCCTAGTCCCTGGCAAACCACTTTAAAAAATTGCATTGGTTTATATCATTTATATAGAGGAGAGGAGTGTAGGGATTTCACCATTACATCTCCATACATGTGAATGCTGAATTCTCATCAATTTTACCCTCTTCATCACACTCCTAGTAACCACTTCAGTTTGTGCAGTTAAACAGGAAGACAGACATACAAGCTCTGTGCAGACATGAGCCACAAGCATGGAAATCCGTAGCCTCTAACAGAGAAGTTGAGTGAAGAAAGAGAAGACTGCTTATAGCCACTAAGATTCATTCCTTCCTCTCATTATTATAGAGTTTCTTTAAAATGAAAACAGTCTTTTGGGTTTGTAAGACTCACTCTGGCAGGAAGACAAATAATTTTTTTTTTTGTTTTACAGTATCAGACACGCGGTTTCCTGTCTGTGTTTAACTTGCTAGCAGCTCGGCTCGGCCAGCTGTTTCCCTCTGGACCCATTGCGACCTTACTAGGATGCCTTGCGCCATCCTCCAAAACCCACTGTACATGAGTCACATGCCTTGAGATCCTAATTGACTTATTGCTTTTTGGAGGAAGGGCAGATTTAGAAATGCTGCCCCCTGCCTCTGAAATCTCATTGTGTGTTGATTCAGCCTCAACATCCTGGAACTAGTTTCCTGGAAGGAAACTTCATTTCTTTTCTCCTAGAAGAAATGAGAAGGGCAAATAGTGCTTTGGAAAGTAGGGTTGGGACTTAGGATGAATACTGTATGTAGTTCCTTTCAGTTGTGGACGCACCTTTCAAAATAGCAGTTTGCTAGCCATGCTCCTCCCCCCCACCCTCTCTCTCTCTCTCTCTCTCTCTCTCTCTCTCTCTCTCTCTCTCTCTCTGTGTATGTGTGTATGTGCGTGTAGTTACTGGGGCTTGAAATCAGAGCCTGGACACTGTTTGTCAGTTTTTTTCACTCAAGGCCGATGCTCTACCACTTGAATTACACATCCACTTCCATGGTGGTTAATTGGAGAGAAAAGTCTCACAGGTTTTCCTGCCCAGCTGAGCTTCGAATGGCAAACCTCATATGTCAGCATCCTCTACTGGCACTTGGTTCAATCAAATGTTTTTGTTTTGAGAAAATCAAAACCTATTTTCTATCTTGTCTAAGGGTAGAAATAAGAAATAAGTGTGGATGTGCGGTTGAGAAAAGTTGTTAGAAGAAAATCAGGGATTCAAGTCACTTGTGACATCCGTGGGAATTTTTTTTTTTTTTTTTTTTTGCTCAAAGCTTGTGCCCTACAACTTGAGCTATATATCTACTTCCAGCTTTTTGGTAAAAGGTGGGAAATAAAAGTTTCACAAACTTTTCTGCCTTAGCTGGCTTCAAATCTTAGTATACTCAGTGTCCTCAATAGTTAAGATTACAGGTGTGAGCCAGCAGTGCCTGGCTTCCTGAGCTTCGCTTTCCTGATAGGAGGGAAGGACATTGGATTCCGGCAAGGTAGCAATGCAACAAGGGTCTCAACCCTTTCCACCAGTACCCATAAGGCAGAAGCTTGTGGGAGAAACATGAATGTAAAGTCACCATGCCATGTTAGCCCTTGAAGTCCAATCACTCCACTGGCCATTCATATCCATGGGATGGATTCAAGACATTTTTGTGTCCACATTCTACTCTGCAGTGACTCAAGTGAAAATAAGGGTCTGTAAAATACGTATTTGTGATTTTGTTGCTTGCGGGGAAATCTACAAAAGCAAATTGCTTAGCCTTGAGACATTTCAAGTACATTCCAAGCTTCACCTGACTGAGTCACCTTGGCCTCCAGCAGTCTTGATCATTTCCTTAGCCAAACAGGGCTGGACTGGGAGATTCAGAGGGTGCTTTCTAAGTAAAGTCTACAAGACCAGAGGTTTCTTTAGTCCTGTGACATTGCCTTCTAGCTACTTAGGGGGCAGGGATCTGAGAATCAAAATTTGAAGCCAGTCCAGGTAGAAAAATCCAGAAATCTCTTACCTCCACATAACCAGCAAAAAGTCAGAAGTCGAGGTGTGGCACAAGTGGTAGAGTGCCAGCCTTGGGGGAAAAAGCTAAGCAAGAGTACAAGACCCTGAGGTTAAGTCACAGTAGTAGCAGGCACCAAAAATTTTTTTTTAAAAAAAGGAAAGTGAAAAGGAAGGAAAGAAAGAGAAAGGAAGAGCAATCTGTGTGGAATTTTGTCACTGAAGTATTTTTAAGTATTATTTTATTGTTATTTTTAAGGTGTTGTAACCCTTCTGGGTTACCATTTCATAAGTCAGGTAATGAGTATATTTCTTTTGGACAAAGTGTCACTCCTTACTTCACTTTCCCCCAATTTTCCCCTCCATCCCTGTCCACAATCATTGGAATATTTTTGATTTCTCACACTTTCCAAGCTCCGCCCTATTAGAAAGGGCCTGGCTGACTCAGCCTTTGCTGCCCACCCCCTCCCCAAACACCTGAGGAGCTTACAGACTTCTCATTAACCAGGCCTCACTCTGCTGCACTTTGACTTAATTGGTCTGGGGCCTGGGATCAGGAATGTTTGTTAATTCCCTCAAGATATCCCAGTATGCAGCCAACTCTGGGTACTTTGGACTCAAGACAGTCTGTCCTGCCAACTCTTTTTATGTCTTTTTATGTCATATTCCCAGTGGAACCTGGGAAAAGATGTGACTCTCAGAGAATGGCAGCTACCATAGCATGTAGCTGCAGTTCAACCTCAGGTTGAGGAAGAGGAAGACCAACTAGTAGAACACCTGTATTTCCTACACTGTCTCTGGATTGTGTGTGTGTGTGTTGGTACTGGGGCTTGAACTCAAGGCCTAAATGTCCCTTAGTTTGTTTCACTCAAGGCCAGCACTCTACCAATTGAGCCATACCTCCACTGCTAGCTTTTTTGTGATTAGTTGGATTAAGAATCTCATGGAAGCCGGACATTGATTACAAACTCACGCCTGTAATCCTAGCTACTCAGGAGGCTGAGATCTGAAGATCATGGTTCAAAGTCAACCTGGGCAGAAAAATCCATGAGACTCTTTATCTCCAATAAACCACCTGAAAACCGGAAGTGGCACTGTGCTCAAATGTAGAATACTAGCCTTGACCTGAAGAGCTGAGGGACAGTGCCCAGGCTCAGAGTTAAAGCCCCATGACTGACAAAAAAAAAAAAAAAAAAGTCTCATAGAATTTTCTCTCTGGGTTGGCTTTCAACCAAACCTAGATCCCAGCCTTCTGGGTATCTAGGATTACAGCTGTGAGCCACAGGTACCCAGCAGGAGGAGTTTTTAATACAAAATATCGTATTTTGAACAATTTACAATCAATAACTTTAGAACAAGGTCTGGGGCCTCCTTGAAGTTGTAGAACTGAAGTTTAGATTAAAGGGAAGCATAAGTATGACTACTTTTGTAGGAACAAAGTTGGGACACAGGAGACAAGATGCATGGTTTATTAGAGAAAGATGCTCAGTTGAGAAGGGACTACAGAAATTAGTTACATATGGAAAGTCAAAAGACAGGAGACGACGACACAGCACAATCGCCACCACCTGGAATGTATTGGTATTGTAAATATATGAATATGCTTTTCCAAGACAGTCCTGTCTTCCCGCTGCAGGAGATTCTGAAATAAATATGTCTCTGCTTCCTGACCACATGGCAGGCCACTAGTCAGCTGGAAACAATGAAAGTATTTCCACAGATGGATGGTCTAGAAACCCCAAGTTTAGCTGGACACCAGTGGCTCATGCATCTTGTAGTCTACCTGTTCACGAGGGTGAGATCTGAGTAACGTGGTTCAAAGCCAGCCTGGGCAGGAAAGTCTCTGACTCTTATCTCCAATTAACCAGCAAAAATCTGGAAGTAGAAGTATGACTCCAATGGGAAAGATCAAGCCTTGAGTGCAAGTACCCAGGCTGTTCAAGCCCCATCATGGACATGGAAACAATGCCATGTTTTCTTGGGCAGAGCTTGGCATAATGTAGAACCTCACTTATGCTAGTTTCTTTCCTTCTATGACCTAGAGACAGAGGCCTCGGGGGTCTTTATCCCCTGAAATAACATGAAGGATCGAAGTCATAATGGAAGGAATGCCCACCTCAGAAAAACAAGCAGGTTTTAGTGGCAAGAACCCTATAGGTGCATGTAAAAGTGAACATATATCTCAGCAAGGTGATTACAGAGAGACAATGACCCGATAGTTGGTGTTGGCATTTGTTCATATGATACAGAAATAGTCTGCAAGTAAGTTGAGTCACTCTCAATTCAGGCTGCTCTGGCAACCTGAAATTTTTTTTTTGTTTAATTCCAAAATGAAATTCACAGAAAAGCAGGGCATTTGTCTTGAACTGCAGTCACTGAGAAAGTTGGCGAAAATCTCTGTTCTAAATCTGTGCCACAGAGGTTGAAGGGTTTCTAGCTAGGTTTAGAAAAATACATCGTGTGATGTCTTAAACAACAAAATAATTTTAGAGAGGAGATTTCTTTGTACTTGAAGGAGCCAGCATTTATTGGATAATATTGGGATCTCTTGGCAGATTCGGAAATCTGAAACATATGTCTGACTTTAGAAAAAAATGTATTTTTTGAAAAATAATTGAAGGAAAACAGGGATGTTCAGCCTGGAAAATAAATGATTTGCAGAGACAGGAGTCTGAGCTCTCATGCCCTAGGAGTCCTTCCCCCCACCCCTTTGGCTTTAGAGAGCAACATGTGGACCAGTAAATAGCAGCTCAGAGGCCCCATTTGATTCAATGAGAAAATCTTTTATTAAATATCCTAATGTTTGTACTTGATGCCAATAGGTGATGAAGAGGTGGAGTCCCTCTTTTGTAATATTTTATTGCCACCTTCCAGGAGTATTCCAGAAGAAGGTTTAGATTGGCTGACATTCCAGGCACTAGTGAATCATACCTGTAATCTTAGTTATTCAGAAGGCTGAGATCTGAGGATCCCCAGTTCAAAGCCAGCCCAGCAAGAAATACATGGGACTCTTATCACCAGTTAACCACCAAAAAGATGGAAGCAAAGTTGAGACTCAAATGGTAGAGTGCCAGCCTTAAGTGAAAAGCTATAGGATAGTATCCAGGCCCTGATTTAAAACCCCAGTACACACACACACACCTTTTAGATGGCATGTATGACTCTGGTGAGGGGAGAGCCAAGGAGAACATAATGTAGAGCAGACCCCGATGGGAGGGGTAGGAACAGCTTCATTTTTAATCATGTGCAATTGGCACAAAATAGTCACATGAAGAGAAGGCTGCTTCTGTTATTTGGAGAAAAATATTCTTGGAGTCTCCAGAAATGCCTAATAGTTTTGTGAATTTGCTGGGAATCAAATCCGAACTTGTTTGCCGGTAAGCTTACAGTCCTGCTCTTGCCCAATTAAAATGTTTTCTTTCAGTTGCTTGCTTCAATTTATTTGAAGCAAGTGAACAGGAAGTCATATCTAATTCTCCACTCCACCAGCTAATTAACTAAAAAATTCTCATGGACCATTTTCTTTTCTTTTATTTCTTTCTTACTTTCTTACTTTCTTTTTGTCGGTTATGGGGCTTGAACTCTGCAGAGCTAAAGGCTAAAGGCAAGTGCTTGAGCCACAGTGCCACTTCCGGTTTTCTAGTGGTTTATTGGAGATAAGAGTCTCACAGACTTTTCTGCCCGGGCTGGCTTTGAACCTCACATCCTCAGATCTCAGCCTCCTGAGTAGCTAGGATTACAGGCTTGAGCCACTGGCACCTGGCCTCATGGATCATTTTCTTATTGGCTAGTACCAAATACAGTTGTTCCCAAGCTCTGCAAATAATCCCATTAAGAAATTTTCTTCTCAGAGTGGCATCTCTATGGTAGAGTACCCAGGAACAGATTTTATGTTTTGCTAAACCCATGCTTCTGAAACTTTTATCACCTAGGAACTTTTAAATGGAGATTCTGACATAGCCAGTTTAAGACAGAGATAAGGCTGTGCATTTCCCATAAGCCCTGAGGTGATGTTGACATTGCCAGTCTGGGGATCAGCTTTTGAACAAGATACTCTGTCCCACACCAACAAAATGTTTAAAGACACAGATAATGAATTGGGCACAATGGCTGGGACTGAGATCTGAGGATCAAAGTTTGAAGCCAGCCAGAGCAAGAATGTCCATGAGACTCTTATCTCAAATGAACCAGCAAAATGATGAAAGTAGAACTGTGGCTCAAGTGGTAGAACTTCAGGCTTGAGTTAGGCCAAGCAAGAGTGCAAGCCTCTGAGTTCAAGCCTTAGTACTAGCACTAACAAAAAAAAAAGGAAGGAAGGAAGGAAAAGAAAGAAAGAAAAAGAAAGAAAGAAAGGAAGGAAGGAAGGAAGGAAGGAAGGAAGGAAGGAAGGAAGGAAGGAAGAGAAAGAGAGGGAGAGAGGAAGGAAGGAAGAAAGGAAGGAAGGAGGGAGGGAGGGAGGGAGGGAGGGAGGAAGGGAGAGAAAGGAAGGAAGGGAGGGAGGGAGGAAGGAAGGAAGGAAGGAAGAAAGAAAGGAAGGAAGGAAAGAAAAAGAAAGAAAGAAAGAAAGAAAGAAAGAAAGAAAGAAAGAAAGAAAGAAAGAAAGAAAGAAAGAAGAAAGAAAGCCAGCCGTAGATGATTCTGGCAATGTGATCTCCACAGTTGTGAAGTAAATGACTGGGATTCCTTTCTCTTTCTCTTTCTCTCTCTCTGTCTCTTTCTCTCTGTCTCTGTCTCTCTGTCTCTGTCTCTCTCTGTACAAATATACATGTATGTATATCCCTATATAAACACACAGACATGTGTATACATATAAATATGTATAAATTGTAGTCCAGGGATATATTGACATTTTTCTTTGTTTTTAATTTTTTATTTTTTATTGTGATTTTAAAAGTGATGTACAGAGAGATTATAGTTACATAAGTCAGATAAAGAGTACCTTACTTTTTGGAGAATAGCATCCCTTCCCCCTCTTTCTCCCAGTGTTTCCTTCCCATCCCCACCCACAAGTTGTATAGTTCATTTTCAACATAGTGTCCAGTGAGCACCACTGCTGTGTTTGTTCACCCTTTGTCCCTCCATTTCTGTGCCCTTCTTATCTTCCCAAAGACAGATAAAGGAGCAAACAAGACAAAAACCTCTTGTTTGCATTTCCTGGAGTTCACTTTGTTAAATATATTATAAATGATCAGAGGCATGTAGGCATTGGGCCTTTGTGTTCCTCCTCTGAGGAGCCATTGATTTTATTTTTTAAATAAGTTTTTTATTGTGAGAATACTGTAAAGAGGAGGTGTTACAGTTAGATGAGCAAGGTAATGAGGACATTTCTTATTAAGCATTGTTGTCTCCTCCTTTGTTTTTCCCCTACCATGGAACCATTGATTTTAATAATTTCAGAATCTAGTCAGGGGCCACACGTCAAACGGCATGGCCTCCTTCAGTATTTTTGGTTTTGTCCTCATAATGAGCATATCTGTCCATTTGTTTTCTAAAGACTCATTCTGGATTTGTCTGATGGTTCCTATTTCACTGAATTGTTATTAGACATTTTTTAAGGATTTTACTGATTTTTTAAATCATCACATGATTTCTTCATATAATTCTCCAAAACTAAAAATGACCCACAGGAAAATGAGTGTACATAAGAGTTTAGCAACACGAAGGGTTTGACATGTTTGGAAAAGCTATGTGTTGTGACTTGACCAGTAGTTGTAAAAGCTTTTGCTTCCTAATAATATGCTAAACTACCTGCTTGTTATCTATGCTTTTCTGTTTTATACATTTTATTTTTGCTTAAAAAAATATTTTGTACCAGTACTGTGACTTGAACTTTGGGCCTAGAGAATCTGGCCCATAGCTAGTACTCTACCACATGAGCCACAGCTCCACTTCCAGCTTTTTGGTGGTTATTTGGAGATGAGAATCTCATAGACTTTCATACCTGATCTGGCTTCAAAACTCAGTCCTTAGATCTCAGCCTCCTGAGTAGCAAAGATTGCAGGACTGAGCCACTAGCACTTGGTTTATGTTTTATTTTGAAATAAAAATATACAGCATGATAAAAGAGAAATCTGAATAATGATTTATGGAGTCCATGTCTTGCTGGGCTGAGAATATTATTTCAGATAAACTTGAGAGGAAACTATGTTTTGGTTTTGGTTTGATTTTTTTTTTTTTTGGGTCCCGTCGTGGGGCCTGAACTCTGGGCCTGGGCGCTGTCCCTCAGCTCTTCAGTTCCAGGCTAGTGCTCTACCACTTGAGCCACAGTGCCACTTCCGGCTTTTTTCTTTTTGCTTATGTGGTGCTGAGGAATCGAACCCAGGGCCTCAGGCATGCAAGGCAAGTGTTCTACCACTGAGCCACCTTTCCAACCCCTTGGTTTGATTTTTAAACCCTACTATGTGCCAAGAACTTCAAATATGTCATCACAATACTTAGAAACCCTTTCCAAATATTAGTCTCATTTTAGAGGTAAGAAATTAAGAGTTAGAGTAGTTTTCTCACCTATTTTCCCCAGGGCTGGTTAAGTTCACAGCCATTCTTTCTGTTCTGCCAACCTATCTCCTAACTCTGAATCCATAAAAATAACTAGAGATGTCTGGTAACATGTGCTCTGTCCCACAGAGAAAGGCCATACCTCTTTACAAATGAAGAGCCACTTGGCAATGTCAGACTCTTAGTAAATAAATATTTTTGAAAGAAAAATGTCAAATTCACTTGTTTCTTTCTTTTTTTGTCTCTAAAAGATAAATTAGTATTCCATTAGAAAAAAACTGGCAGAGAACCTCAAATAAACAAATTAGCTTATTCAAGAACATGTTTGTGCACATGTACACACATATACAAATACACCCCACAGGAGACAATGAAAGTTGGTCCCTTTTGAAGGCCAAGTCAACACCAATTTCTAAATCCTGTTCACCTTGATACCTTAATAAGCACTATATAACATTTTGAGGAGTCAGGAAATGGTGATTAATGCTGTGAATACAACGATATCAATGTGTGTTCATCAAAAACAATAGAAATATATATATGTACATATATTTCTTAAAGATCTAGCAGCAGCTCTGAGAAAAATTAAATATATGAACGATGGTATAAGCACTTTGCCTTATGCATGCATGACTTCGTTGTTGACAAAGTCACAGGTACAGCTAATTCCAGAAACTAAAATTTTAGTTGAAGGTTAGAGAAAATTAAAAAGAGAAAAAGAAAATTAGAGGTGTAACTATTACTCATGTGAATACACAGAACTACCAAATTCTATTCATGGGACTCATTTGCTGTCAAGTCTCATATTTTATGAGACATAAGAAAATCTTATCTTGAGTTTTATCTGGTTTTATGTTTTTGAATAAGAAACTTCTCATTGAGAGGTTTCTCTCTGTACATAGTGCAGGATAATTTCTTAGAGAAGAAAGAAAGAGTTTTGTGTTCTCCCTTGTCTGGGACCATTTCTTCACAGTCAGGGAAAAGATGGTATTCCCAGGAATGCTACTCAGCTGTGGCTCTACACAGGCTGTGTCTTCTCAGGCACTATGCTGTGAGTGGCCAGGATCATTGAATTGAATAGCTAGAAAGCACTTTGTCTAGTGTCCCGTACATAAATCCCCTTCTTAACCTAAAATTAGTTTTTCTGTGTGAATTCCTTTACATTTTATTCTAGAATAGACTAGAAGAGATTGAAAACAGATAGATAACTATTCATACTAAGGTTAGGTGGAAAGTCTGACTACAAAATGTAGCACTATGAAATTGGATATGTAATGTTTTGTAATGAACTGTTCTTTATCCTGAGTGTATAAAGTGAGATTCTTCATTGGCTCTCACCAATGTGTTTAGAGATCTTCTGGCATGAAATTAAGAGTTCTCTCCAATCAGAAAGATTTTATTGTGAACACCAGCTCTGCTGTTGCCTGGTTGAGGATCTTGGGAAATTAAAATGGGGTTTATGATCATGGAAGTCTCTACTTTGAAGGGTAAATATTGTATAAAGCTCAAGATTGGATCTTTAATCATAGCTCCGTAAGAGACTGAGATCTAAGGATCAAGATTCAAAGCAACCAGCCCACTCTGACTAGAGACTTGTTGTCTCCAATTAACAAAAAAAGTGCAGCCAGGACTCAAGTGGTAGAGCACCAGACTTGAGTAAAATGTGAAGAAAGAGTATAAAGTCCTGAATTCAAGCCCCAGTACTGGTGCATGTACATGCAGGTATGTGCACATGCACACATGTGCACACACACAGAAACAACTCTTAGCACACAGCCAGTATGTAGTATGTATTCAGTTTATGCCTTTCTCTATAGTTGGGGACTGGAAGGGAGAAATAGCTCCTGTGGATCTGGGAACAAGGGAGATGTCAGCCTGTGCCAGTGCCCACAGCTGTTGGCTCCTGGAAGAACAGCTCAGGGGTGAATACTGCTGGAGGACTGGGGAGGCTCCTGTTTAGATTGAGCCACTCCCCAAAGCTCCCTTCCAGCCTTGGTTGCTATTGTTGGGATACTTCATCGTATCTTTGAGATTTCAAGATTGGCAGATATTATTCAGTAATATTCCTGCCCCCCTGCGTCCCCACCAATTTTTACATGTAGGTTTTCAATAAGAAATTAAGAGACATTTGAGGGAGAGAAAAATAAAACTTGACTGGAAGTTTCTAGAAATTTCTATGCTTTGAGAACTTCTATTTTAATGCGTTTCCTTAGCCTGACAAATAATAGAAATTAGCAAGAAGTTTTTTGTGTGTGTATGGCTAGGGGTTATAAAATTACCTACCAGTGACAAACCACTTGGATGGTTTAATAAATTATAGACACAAATAATGTTAGGTTTTTAAAAAGAGGTAGCTGGGCAAGAGAGGAAAGAGAGAGGAAAGAGCTAGAAAAGAGCAGAGAGAGCTAGAAAAGAGCAACGAGATAGCGTCTGGGCCTGGGCTAGGCCTTATCTAGGGTATGGGTGGAGAAAGGTGTGGCCACATCAAACTCAGATGTGACCTCTTCCAGGTGTGCCAGCTGCCTAGGTAACGCAGGTACTGGGTGGAGACTTTGCTGCGAGGAGGGTGGAGTCTGCTGGCCATCCAGGAGCGGAATTTACAAATAACTAATTATGTAGTTAATATTTAAATTTCACTAATTTTATTCCTTTAGATATGAAAAAGAATAGTCGCATTTTTTTCTTTTATAGGACCACACAGTAAATGTTTTTGTTTTGACCTCTGTTGCAAGAATATTTCTCTGATTCTGTCTCTCTGTCTGTCACTGTCTGTCTCCCTTTACCACCTCCTCTTCTCTCTCTCTTTCTCTTTTGTTCTCTTTCCCTTTCATTATCTCTTTCCATTTTATGTGAATGTGTGTGTGTGTGTGTGTGTGTGTGTGTGTGTTTGTAATACAATCCTCTAAAAGCAAAAATAAATGGCCGAGTGTGGTGGTGCAAGCCTATAAACCTAGCTACTTGAGAAATGAAAATCAGGATGATTTATTCCAAGATGAGCCCAGGCAAAAAGTAAGCCAGACTTCCATCTTAACTAGGAGTGATAGTTCACACTGTAGAATTAACTACACACAAGGATTGTGGGCCAACCCATCCCTGGGCAAAAAGTAACCAGAGCAAAAATGGTCTGTCTGTGTAAGCTTAAGTTGTAGAGTAACTAGCAAGCATGAAGCCTTTAGTTCAGTACTATCAAAAAGAAAAGAGAGAGGGAGAGGGAGAGAGAGAGAGAGAAAGAGAGAGAAAGAGAGAGAGAGGGAGAGAGAGAGAGAGGTGAGGGAGAGAGAGAGAGAGAGAGAGAGAGAGAGAAATGGAAGCCTTAGATCCTAGGGCTAAAAAATAAACAATAATGAAACTAGTCATGAAATGTCCCTTTGGGTCATACTTTGCCAAATCTGGTCATAGAACATAAGAAATATGAGGAATACCTTCTCACAGAAGTAACCATGCATTTGTTTACTACCATAAAGTGGCGCAGTCTACACCAATGGCTGGATACAACGTAGTGATCAAAATAGATGCAGCTGCTGCTATATAGAGTTGACTTTATCTCAAGAGAAAGAGTCAACCAGATAATCAAGCCAGTGTATGACATGAGGCATTTCACACCATTGGAGATAAAAAGAGCAGAGACAGAGGCCCTTCAAGCAGATAAGGCCCTGCAGTGTGCTGTGACACTTGGTAGGGTCACAGGAGTGTCTTTAATTTTGCTGTGTAGACTTATGCAGGAGGACCCAAGGACAGGCTCCACAGGACATCTAAGGGTCATATTTGTTTTGTTTTGTTTTGTTTTCTTCTCCTTTCCATAGCCACTTCTGCTCCATGCTACCTGTCCTTTGTCCCTTAGCCAGTCTTCCCAGTGCAATTCAGAATTTGTGTTTTCAAAGGTCAATTGCCAAACAGTGTACCTTTGCCTGTTGTTGTTGTTGTTGTTAATTTTTTATTGTAATCACATTAACGTGACTGACTCCCAAATAGGGAGTCTGTCTGCTGAAATCCAGAAGTTTGAGATACGCACTCAGTGTTTAGTGGTGTCAAGTAGATACAAAACCTTAAAACTTAGAGTCTGTAAAAGATGGCATTTACATTTAGCTTTTCTTTAGAAAAAGGAATAGATTGGATAGACCCAGAAATCCTACAGGGTCACGTACTCATCTCATTCCTGACTTTATTAAATGATGGCATCGAACCTCAATGTTTTCTCTTTCTATTCTATTCAGTTCTGGAGGGATTCTGGGATAGGTTTTATGTCCTTTCTCCTTATTATGATCTTCTTTCCAGATATTGTTGGCCTTTGCAATCTGTATGAGACCCACTCAAAAGCTACCCTTACCACTGGGCCTTCTATGTTTCCCTGAGCATTTCACAATCTAACAACATACAGATAACATCACACATTTCTCTAGCAGGCCATGTTTACATTCACTACTTCATCCTCTGGGTACTTTTTGAGGGTATCATGCCTATTATACATCCTTTTGGTGATAATGAATAAATAATAATGATAATGATAATAATAATAATAATAATGATAAATGAATCCAGTCTCTGCACCTGAAGCCTGCTCATGTTCAACAGAAGATAAACTGCACATAAAGAATAGAACTTTTACCATGCATCAATGACTCAAGCCTATAATCCTACCTCCTTAGAAATACAGAAATCTGAAGATCCCCACTCCAAGCCAGCTTGGGCAGAAAATTTCATGAGATGATTATAACTAATTAACCACCAAAAATGGCCCCAAGTGGAGAAGTGGATCATATGGTAGAGTGCTACTCTTGAGCGGACAAAACTACATGACAGTGCCCAGGCTCTGAGTTCAAGTACATATACAATGGAGATATCAAACAGAAGCTCTCAGGGCTGGGAATATGGTTAGTGGTAGAGTGCTTGCCTATCATGCATGAAGTCCTAGGTTTGATTCCTCAGTACCACATACACAGAAAAAGCTGGAAGTGGTGCTGTGGCTCAAGTGGTAGAGTGCTAGCCTTGAACACAGAGAGGTTCAAGGACAGTGGCCAGGCCCTGAGTTCAGGCCCCAGGACCGGCCAAAACAAAACAAACAACAACAAAAAAACAGATTTTCTCCCTGAATTCTTATCTGCCTTTCACTTTCTCCTGCCCACTCTGTGTTTTTATCTATCACATTATTCCCAAGAGGAAAACTCTCCTAAGCCAATCAAGGCTGTCCCAGGAACCAAAGTTTGATACCGAAGATAGTGTTGTTGGATATCAGGTGTCGTGGACTATGTTTGATGAGTTCACAGAGGCCTGCATCAGTGTGCTGTCAGAACACTGGCTGCATTTCCATTTCGCTTCTCTTACCCTCATACCAGTGTTTCCATTCATTATTCCTATTTGACAGAACACTAAACTATTTGCACAGCATAAAGAGAACTATGGGGTGGACATAAAGTCACCGATTTCCAAAGAGATCCTTTCCAGAGACTCTGCTTCTCATACTCAGGCCCAGAGCTGATGCTCAGGATAACCTGGATGCTGATTGGAGCAAAATATGCTGGAGCTTGGAAAATGGCAAAGATGGTGGCTGAACTGTGGCAGTTTCTGTATTTTAGCCACACACAATTTATACAAGCATTTTGAAGGCAGGAGCTTTCCCCTTTTGTCTGTATTTCTAATGCTTCCTCTATCATCATCACTCAGGAGATGTTTGTCTTTTTTCAGAAATATTGGGGACCTACTATGTGTTGTACGTATAGTGAACTCCCAGCCAGTATGAGTCTCAGCAGGCTGAGCCAAAGAATAGGGAATGACAGATATGAAACCAAAAAAGTAGCTGGGCACTGGTGGCTCGTAATCCTAGCTACTGAGAAGGCTGAGATCTGAGGACTGTGATGCAAAGCCAACCCCAGAAAAAAAGTCCATGAGACTGAAAGCTCCCAATTAGCTAGCCAAAGCTGGAAGTAGAACTGAGGCTCCAATGGTAGAGCACTAGCCTTGAGTGGAAAAAGCAAAGGGACAGCTCCCAGTCTCTGAATTCAAGCCCAGTACTGGTACAAACACACAAACAAATCACGAGGTCATGATTTGTCAGATCCAATTGTGCTGAAGTGTTCCATAGGAAGATTGTAGGTGTTGTATGGATATATAAGCATAAGGCATTTTACCTAGTTTTCTTAGACTTCCTTTAGGGAGCGACATTCAAGCTGAAGTCTAGGACGACTAGGAGATGTGGAAGTGAGGCATGGTTGAAGTGGTAGAGAAAGAACCAGCCTTGGCAGGAAAAAGCCAAGCAAGAGTACAGGCCCTGAGTTTCAACCCTAATACATGGAGGGGGGGGTGGAGAGTAGGCTAGGCTAAATGGGTTATCAGAGGCAAAGAATGATGTACAGGTACATATCAACACCTGTGGGTGGGTGGGCGGGGGGGGGGAATCACAATGGCCAGACTTCGGTGGCTCACACCTGGAATCTTAGCTACTCCTGAGGTCGAGATCTGAAGATCAAGATTTGAAAGCCAGTCCAGGCAGGAGAGTCTGTGAGAGTCTTGACTCCCAATTAACCACCAAAAGGAAAAAGTAGAGGTGTACCTCAAGTAGTAGAGCTGCAGATTTGAGTGAAAAAGCAGAGACAATGACTAGACTCTGAGTTCAAGCCCCAGCAATGGCACCAAAGGGAAAAAAATTATAATGTAGAATCTGCAGAAAGCGTTCAAATGCTAACATGTAGCTAGATGCTTGGGCACTTTGTACCTCCTGAGCCCACCTCCTCTCCCTTCTTTTGTCTCCACATTAGAGTATACCACCAACAGTCCTGACTTGTTATTAGTCATAATTCAAGTGACGGGTGTCAGCCTCCTGCCACCGCTGGGGATTGCCATTGCTGTCATCGTCACCTTCTACTGCTACCGAGTTCACCGGCAGCAGAAGCTGAGCCCGTCCTGGGAAAGCAGCAAGACTCGCAAGCTCATGGAATTCAGCGACCACTGTGCCATCATCCTGGAGGACGACCGCTCTGACATCAGCTCTACGTGTGCCAACAACATCAACCACAACACCGAGCTGCTGCCCATCGAACTGGACACCCTGGTGGGGAAAGGGCGCTTTGCTGAAGTCTACAAGGCCAAATTGAAGCAGAACACTTCAGAGCAGTTCGAGACTGTGGCTGTCAAGATCTTCCCTTATGAGGAGTACGCTTCCTGGAAAACGGAAAAGGACATCTTTTCAGACATCAACCTGAAGCATGAGAACATCCTGCAGTTCCTGACGGCCGAGGAGCGGAAGACAGAGCTGGGGAAACAGTACTGGCTGATCACTGCCTTCCACGCTAAGGGCAACCTGCAGGAATACCTCACGCGGCATGTCATCAGCTGGGAGGACCTGTGCAAGCTGGGCAGCTCCCTGGCCCGGGGTATCGCTCACCTGCACAGTGACCACACTCCCTGTGGTAGGCCCAAGGTGCCCATTGTACACAGGGACCTCAAGAGCTCCAATATCCTCGTGAAGAATGACCTGACCTGTTGCCTGTGTGACTTTGGGCTGTCCCTGCGTCTAGACCCTACTCTGTCTGTGGATGACCTGGCCAACAGCGGGCAGGTAAGTTAAGTTCAATGCCAATCCTTCTGACTTGCAGCCTGGCCCAAACTTAGCTCTTCTGAAACAAACAAACAAAAAAAAACCCATGCATTTTATTTAATATTTGTATTAGTGTCTATCAATTATGCATAGTAAAGAGCTTCATTATGACATTTTCATACATGCATATAATGTAATGACCCCTCCCATTACACTTTCTCATTCTCCTGCTCCTTCTCCTCTTCATATTCCCCTTTTACTTTCCTGTCATGTGTTCCCCCACAAGCCCCCCTCCAAGCTTGAATTCTACATATGAGAGAAAACATGTGATAACTAATCTTCTGAGTGTGGCTTATGTCATTTCACACAATTATCTCCATTTCAGTCCATTTTTCTGCGGACAACATAATTTCATTGTTTAGAGCCAGATTATACTCCAGTAGGTGCAGGTACCACATTTCTTTTATGCATGGTTGATGGACACCTGGGCTGATTCTGTAACTTGGCTAATGTCCCATCTGGCTAACCCTTACGGTTAAACTCAGAGTCTCACAGTTGCTGGATTTGCTTATTTGGCTAGTGCTCTAGCATTTGAGCCATACCTCCAGCCCAGTGTTTTGCTAGCTATTTTGGAGATGGAGTCATGTAGACTTTTCTGTCAAAGCTGGTTTCAAAATCAAGATCCTCCAGATTTTAGCTTCCTGTGTAGTTAGTATTACAGACATGAGTTACCAGCTTATCTCTATTTTTCCCTCTCTTTCAGTTTTACTTGGTTCTTTCTCCTCTACACTGTTGTATATATGTATACACACACACACACACACACACACACACACACACACATACATATAATCTTTACGTAATTGTACAAAGGAATTTTTTTTGTCAATCCTGGGGCACTGTCCCTGAGCTTCTTTTGCTCAAGATTAGCACTCTACCAATTGAACCACAGTATCACTTCCAGCTTTTTCTGTTTATGTGGTACTGAGGAATCGAACCCAGGGCTTCATTTACATAAGGCAAGTACTCTATCATGAAGCCACATTCCCAGCCCAACAAAGGGATCTTAAATCAACATCTTAAATCAACCAATGTATGTGCACAATCATTTTGATTAATGTCAATAATCATATTGACTTCTAGCTTGCAGAAGGTAGCCTTCTTGAAACCTACCTAAATCTGTGTTCTTGTGACACCTACCTGCATGCCTAGGATGGTGAACGTGATCATCAATAGTCATGAAAAAGGACTTTGGTTAACAACTTATTGGAATGTGACTAGAAAAGGCCAGGACACCCTTCCCTGGTGATGAGCCCAGGCATTCACCAGGCTATTTGCTCTGGCCAGTTGGCAGGATATTCTTCTTTTTTTATTCCTTCTTCTTCTTCTTCTTTTTTTTTTTTTTTTGGTTGTGGGGCTTCAACTCTGGGCTTGGGCCCTGTCCCTGCACTCTTCAACTCAAGGCAAGCCCTCTACCACTTGAGCCACAGCGTCACTTCTGGTTTTCTGGTGGTTTATTGGAGTTAAGAGTCCCACGGACTTTCCTGCGCTAGCTGGCTTTGAAGCATGATCCTCATATCTCAGCCTCCTGAGTAGCTAGGATTACAGGTATGAGCCACTGGTGCCTGGCCAAGGATTTACTTCTTATATATTCAGAAGTGTTGAATATATGAAGTTTCTGCCCAGGCAGCCCTCTGTGCTCCCAGCTACCCAGGCAGTGTTGAGGTTAACATGTTGAAATAGAAATAAATCCATATGTCAAGGCCATGACTCATACAGTGACCCATTAAAAAGAAAGCTGTCTTCTACAAAGTGCCTATAAGAACCATTCCTTGGAACACTGGTGTCAAATTACTTGACCTCCTTAGGTCCTTGACAAGGTCTGGCAATTGTTGTATAAGTCAGGCTGTACAAGCTACAATATCATACATTTAATTTGAAAGTGATTTTTTGTTAGAAGTATTTTTCTTATTCCTTTGAATCCCATGTTCACATATGGTCAGTAATAAAGTTGACCACAGGCCTATGAGTCAAAACACAATTATGTGTCACATCTTTAAAAATTAAAATATGATTTGGATTTGGTCTTGTCCTGTGAAAATACTTTCATGTAATTTTAATTTAGGTGACTTGTAGAATTATATCTTGGAAATTATAGTCTTGGAAAACTAGACTATGTCTTGGAGTAAACAAAGATTAAAACAACTCTTAAATGATCAAAATGAATATCAATTTTTCTCATTTTAGAGTTTCAAGAATTAAAGAAAAATTATTTACTTTGCACTAACTCACGCTTGTAACCTAGCTACTTGGGAGGCTGAGTTCTAGAGAATTGAGACTCAAGACCAAACCAGGTAGAATAGACCACAAGACTTCATCTCTAAAATAACTAGTAAAAAGCAGGGATGGAGGCATGGCTCAAGTGGTAGCAAAGCAAACATGTATAAGGCCCTGAGTTCCAACACTGGTACAAAACCAGAAATGTTTAATTTTCATTGTAAAAGCAAAACTAGTCATCTAAAATGTCTTGCTATATTCTCTCATATTATCTGTAATGACATACATTAGAAGTCAGATAAGTCTCTGGCACTTCTTTGTTCCTTTGTTTATAATCTTCCAAGGGTTTTTTGGGAGAGAGGTTCTATTTTTTTTTAGTGACTATATTGCTCTCTCTTTCTGTGTTGTTCTTATTTAAAACTTCATTGTGGAGTTTTTGTTATTTTTGTTTTTGTATCTGAGCCTTTGCTCTCTCTTGGTTATTTTGCTCAGGTGGTATCTTGTAGCTTTTTGCTGTTCAGTTGGAGATAAGGTTCTCATAGACTTTTCTGTCTTGGCTCTCTTTGAACTACTGTCTTCAGATCTCAGCCTCTTGATTAGCTAGGATTACAGGTGTGAGCCACCAGCATTTGGAAGCACTGTGATTTTTTTTAAGGTAATCTGCCTGTGGGAGTGACACGTATCAACCGTGGTGTTAAAATAAAGACATTGTAATGAAATGAAAGGCCTCAATGCCTGTTTTTATTTAGGTGGGAACTGCAAGATACATGGCCCCAGAAGTACTAGAATCCAGGATGAATTTGGAGAATGTTGAGTCCTTCAAGCAGACGGATGTGTATTCCATGGCTCTGGTGCTCTGGGAGATGACGTCTCGCTGTAATGCGGTGGGAGGTATGTATGTACAGACCACAGTCCTGGCATGCTCCTGGACCTGCCTTCCAAATGATAGTATATTACTATTTGCTCTGAGCATGATTCTAGGGTCTCATCACAAAACAGTTAACTCCACAGTGACAACTACTAGAATCTACAACCTTGGGAGCTAAGCTAAACGTTTTAAAATCTGATACTATTGTTTGTCCATTTGTAATTTTTTTGTGTGCCAGAACTGGGGCTAAGGTACTACTACTTGAGCCACACCTCCAACTGCTTGTGCTTTTATTTTGTCCTTTGTAGTACTTAAACTCGGGTACCTGGGTGCTGTTCCTGAACTGATTCACTTAAGGCTAGCACTCTGTCACTTGGAGCCACAGCTTTCTTTTCTGGTTTTTGAATGGTTAATTGAGTCTCATGGGGACTTTTCTGCCTAGTTTGTCTTCAAATTGTGATCGTGGATTTCAGCATCCGCAGTAGCTAAGATTATAGGTTGAGACATGGATGCTTGGAAAGTTGTTTTTTATTTGTTTATATAATTAATTAGAAATGAGTCTCAAAGACTTACTTGGCCAGGCTAGCTTGAACCAACAATTCTCAGATCTTACCCTCCTTAATAGCTAGGATTACAGACATGAGCCACTAGCAACTGGCAAAATATGTTAACCTGAAAGCCAAGTTTGGAAGATAAACTTTTGTGTCTTCTTCATTCTGATGGCTCTATATCATCATTACTTTTTCTTAGTGCACCTCTTCACATATATTTTAATAACTAAAAAGAGACAACACTAACAATGTGTCTGAGAATTATTTGTTTATCTAGTATGTTATATTATTTAGATAGGTTTCTTTTGGTGCTTTAAAGCTTTTCAGAATTACAAAGTCCAACAAAATATTTTGACTAAGAAGTTACTTCCATAAACATGACTTGTTTGATTTAGGCAAAACCAGCAAAATGGTTTGACCTATTTGTTTAGGTTTTGGAAACTCTAAGGAAGAGAGGCTATTGAGGGAAGCCATCCAGTAATTAGGATGTCTGGCTTCTCTTCTGTCTTTCTTCTATAATCTCTAAGTGGTCTGGCTTGTTTGCCCTTTTTTTTCCTCCAAGTTTAGTCCCTTACTCTTCTTTTCCTTTTGAACGTCCCCATTAAACACACTACCATAACTTCCCCAGATTCCATTGCCCTGTCTTCTCAGCAAGCTGTACATAGAGCTTGCTGTTGCTGGTGGCTGTGCTTGCTCTAGGCCTTGAAATGTAAATAAGGTAGACATCACTGGGGCTCAGGGGCAGGGCCATTGCTTTAGGGAATATTGTGCCAGTAGAACAGCAGATGTCTACTTAGCCCTATCTTTTTCCTATTGATTTTCCTCTCTGATTTCTATCAGGGCTCACCTGAGCAATGTACATCAGACTGGTCCTAATGACTGACAGATGAAATAACGCTAAACTTAATTATTTTAAAATGTGTGTTTTGTAATAATTTTAGACTTGAAAATATTTGCAAAAGCAACATACAATCTCCATCTTTTTTAAAAAAAAGTGTGTGTGTGTGTGTGTGTGTGTGTGTGTGTGTGTGTTTGTATGGGGGGGGTGAAGGGGGAGGTTTGAACTCACAGCTTCACATTCTCCCTTGCCTTTTCTCCTCAAAGATAGTACTCTACCACTTGAGCCACAGCTCCACCTCTGGCTTTTTGTTGGTTAATTGGATAAGAGTCTCATGGACTTTCCTGTCTGAGCCAGCTTTAAACCACCATCCTCAGATCTTAGCCTCCTGAGAGTAGCTGAGATTACAGGTGTGAGCCACTGGTACCCAGCAAGTCCTCATCTGTTTTTAACCCAGCTTCCTCTTAAACCACAGCATCTAACTATCAACACCAAGAAGTTAACATTGGTTCAGTGCTCTTCATTGATATAGATACCCTACTTAAATTTAGATGTCTCCATTAACAGCCTTTCTGAAGCAGGATCCAGGCCAAGTTACACGGTGAGTGGACATTCATGCCCCATAGTCTCCTGCTCAGCCTATCCTGATTTTCCATAATCTGGAGACTTGAAAAAAGTGTAGACCTGTTGCTTTATTGACAGCTCCTCACTTTGTATTTCTCTGAGGTTTTCTGATCATTACATTGAGATTATATATATGGAGCAAGAATGACGAAGATAGGTTGCTGTGGCCCTTCTCAGTGGGTTCAAGGTCACTGGTGTCAGAGGAGAAATTTGATTACTCTTTTCAGGCAGTGTTTTATAGCTTCTCCCAGTAAAACTATTCTTTTTCTATTTGTAATTAGCCCATACTTTTGAGGAAAAATACTTTTACTTGTTTCTGACAATACCGAGCACCTGTGTAGTACTAGGGGTCCCACCCCACCCCCTCATCGTTTTACCCTTTAAATTGGGGAGGCATCAGTAATTCTTGCTTCCAACAATTATCACTATTATGTGCTTACTGGACATATTTTATTTTCCTTCATTGGCATTCTGTGGGGAAGATCTGTCCCTTCTTCCACCATCTCATTATTTATTCACTAATTATATATTTAGATGAGCTTTGACATTATGGATATTTACTCCATTCTATGCATATTCAATACTTCTGTTATTCATTTTGTTCTTCAGACTACCACAACTTTGGTTACTGGCTCAAACTTGTCAACATTTTATCCATGATAAAAGCTATCCAGGGGCTGGGAAGGTAGCTCAGCGGTAGAGTGCATGCCTTGCAAGCCTGAGGCCCTGGGTTCGATTCCTCAGCACCACATAAACAGAAAAAGCCGGAAGTGACGCTGTGGATCCAGTGGTAGAGCACTAGCCTTGAGTTGAAGAGCTGGGGAACAGCGCCCAGACCCAGAGTTCAGGCCCCATGACCGACAAAAAAAAAAAAAAAGCTATCCAGATAAAGATTGACACCTTTGCAGGCTCAGATTCTTCATCCCTTTCAGAACATGTTAGACTGATGGGTCCAGGTTCACCCCTTTCTCCCTGCTCCTTGCTGGACCATGACCTCTCTCCCTGGTCCCCCAGGGTAGAGATCGTGTTCTTCTCTGCTGACACTCCTATTTCCTGGTTACCTGCCTGAGATTTCTTCTCTCATATTACTGCAAGTAATTTTTTTTTCTTGTGCAGTGAAATTTATTTAACCGAGTTTCAGCCACTGAGAATAATTTTCTGCCTGAAAGCTTTGACAGGACCAAAGTGAATCTTTAGTCTGATAAGAACTGTGTCAGAGAAGATTCTGTAGTCAGTGTTGGAATAAATGTACCTAGATTTCAGAATCTTCTCCTGTGCTGGAGAGTGTGTCTCTGTCTTTCGCTCTGTCCATGCAACTGCTTATGATGGCCCAGCGTGAGTTCCCTGCTCTTGTTTTTATGTGGAAGAATCTAGGCACATGGGGAAGAACAACTTTTCCACATTCTAAAGTGGGGTAAGCAAGCAGTCCTAAGGAAAGAACAGGATCTGATTTGGAAAGCTTGTCTCAAAAAGTCCTTTTATAAACTTCATGGTAAGAACAGATGGCTTTGGAGAAACCAGCTGCCCTGTTTTTTATTTTCTTTGATTCTTTTTCTCCCATGTCCACTCAGGCTGATGAATCAAGGCTGTTTTATCCATCCTTGCTTTCATCCTGACACAAAGCCCTTTCTTGAACTAAGTGAGTGAGCAAATGCTGTACACCCACCTTTCACTTACCCTGTCTTCTCCTTTCGAACTATTGGCATTTGGGGTTTTGTTGATTTTTATTACTGCCTGGTTCATCTTAAAAACCCAAATGACAGCTTTTTTTTTCTTAGTTTAGTCTTTTTTTTCAATATGAAGGCTTTACTTTCTTTTCTTTAAAATATATTTATTGTTATTATAAAAGCGATGTACAAAGGAGTAACAGTTATATAAGTCAGGTAATAAGTACATTTCTTTTTGAACAATGGCACCCTTTCCCTTGCCCTCTCCCAGTTCTTCCCTCCTATCTCCACTCACAAGTTGACAGTTCATTTTCAACATAATGTCTAGTGAGTACACTGCTGTATTTGTTCACCTTTTTGTCCCTCCATTTCTGTGTCCTCTCTTACCCTCCCAAAGACAGATAAATGAACAAAGATGACAAAAGGAAATGAAAACAAAAACAGCAATAAAGAACAAAAAAACCTCCTATTTCTACTTCCCAGAGTTTATTTTGATTATATATATATATATGTGTGTGTGTGTGTGTGTGTATATCTGTATATATATGTATATGTACATATATATGTATATATATATACATATGTATGTATATATACATATACATACATATGTATATATATATACATATATATAGTTGCTGTTGTTGTTTTTGTTTTTGTCAGTCATGGGACCTGAACTCTGGGCCTGGGTGCTGTCTCTCAGCTCTCCATCATGCAAGGCATGTATTCAAGGCAAGCACTCTCCCGCTGAGCAACCTTCCTAGCCCCGATAAATATTATTTTATATGATCAGATGCATATATTAGCTTAGTCTTAATAGCAGAGGCTTTCTTTTCCATTCAGTGAGGCCCATGGAGAGTGCAGAAAGCCAAAAAACAGATGTACTTCCTGCAAGCTAGGGATTCTGTCACACTCTCCAGCTGTTATACAATCACAGATGGAAAAGACAGACCTTCACCTCCATAAGTTAATAGTCTGCTAGAAACAGACTTTGCTTTTTCAAAATTGACACATGAACATATATTTCTTACTTTTCTAAACCAAAAAGTGACATTAACTACATCTAGTTGACATGAGACTTTAATTTGCAAAGTATAAGGAATGAGCAAAAATGTAAACTGTCTTTCCTTAAGATTTAACTCACTCAGGTACACATACACAACACAGAGGAAAGTGGTCCAAAAAAAGAGATATTTTGTAGCGAAAGTGGCATTGGTTCTGTTGAATAGAGCCACAAAGGAACAACAGCTTATTATTGCATAAGCACCAGCCTGTGTGCAGTTAATGTAATCCACATACAATGCTTTGAAGTGTGTGCTCTTGTTAATCCTCTGTTTGCAAATGGGAAAACTCAGGCTTTGGAGACAGAAAAGCTGAGGAGCCAAGAATGAAAGCCCTTTTGTCAACCTGATGGAGAGCTAGCCTGACTGATGAAAAGTATTGACATTAAGTTGTAGCTACAAGTACCCCGACTACCATGGAGTGGGTAGTCAGCTTTGTGCTATGTGTCCTAGAATTTATGCAAAAGCCTTTATGCAAAGCCTTTCTGGGGGTAGGTGGAGAGACACTTGAGGAGCAGTTAGCAGTGGCCTAGTTCCTGAAAGTCTGTATTGGTGGGTTTTCTTCTCACCTGGGTGAGCCTTTGTCAGTACAATCCCTAGATACTTCTATGCATTCAAGGAATGAGTACCTTAAAATCTGGGATCACTTTTGTTGTGTTTAACAGTGGTAACTGGAACTCAGGAGACTCTCTTTCTCATTTGGCTTTTTCTGATCTCAAGAGAAAAGAGTCTCACCGAAGTTGTTATTATTGTTGTTTTGTTTTGTTTTTGCCCAGGCTGGCTTCTAACTGTGATCCTTAGATCTCAGCCTTCTGAGTAGCTAGGTGTCCAGCCCAGGATCACTTCCTTACCTTTATTTCTCTAAGGATGGATGTATTCATTTGTTCACTCAAGAATTATTTCATGAATGCCTGCTATGTCTCAGACACTATTCAAAAGGCTTAGGAAAGTAGTTTGTATTTTTGACCCAGCGTCTCGCTTTGCAGCCTTGGCTGGCCTTAAACTTGGTATTCTCCTGTCCCAGTGCTAGGATTTTTCAGGTGTATACCACAATGCCATGCAAGAACAGCAGTTTAAAAAGCAAACGTTTTTTCCCCAAGAGACAGTCTAGTGAGAAGGTAATATTCTAGAAAGACAAATTAATGAGCCAATAGCTCATTTAGAGGTTAGAGGTGACATAGATGAGTGTTATAATTTTAGAAGCCAAAATACAGTATGTTAAGGGGACAGATAATGACAGAGGCTGTTATTCCAGACACTTTGATCATCTGAAGGGAATAAAAAGGGAAAAAGTCTTCACAGAGTTGTTTGAAGAAGAAATATAGCCAAAGGAGATGATGGGTGGGCATGTGACTGCCTTAAAAAGGAGAAAAGTCATGTGATGGACATCCAGCAAAGACTGGCATGTAACTGGCTGGGTGTCCAGAGAAAGTGATTTAGTGTGGTGTGGGGGGGGGCAGATGAAGGCAGTGTCCAGGACCCCTTTTACGTCATACACACAGCCAGAACTGGCCCACATGTAAACCCACTGCGAATCCTTCTTGAGTAGATGCTGACAAACAAAAACAGCTGGCTGAGCACGTATTTAGCCAGAATTACAGCGCCATGTTATTGGGTTTCTGCAATTCTGTGAGGAAAGAAAGCTCAAATGACCCAAGAAGAAAGAACAGGGTGGGGAAAAAGTAGAAAAGAAAGGGTCTGGAGAAGAGACTGAGAGGAGGCCAGGATGAGGAAGCACTTTACTTTACTGGACTTCAAGTCAGTGCAATTTGCAAAGCAAATGGAAAACATCAGGGAGTGGCCTTGGAGGACAACAGCTTCGCTGTCCTGCAAGTCCAGAGCCACAGCAAAAACAACAGCTGTGTGCCAGATGCTGACACTGGAGATACACACACCACAGTTGTCCCAGAAGCCAGCCCCTGATGCGCTTTCTTTTCAGAGTATTGAGAAACTTCTTGGGAGAGAGGCCTAGAAGCTACTTTGCATTAGGAAGAGGCTGCAGGGAGAGGCCAAGGAGGGAACCTCAGGAAGACAGACCCTTTTTCCAGCTATGAGGCAGAGCTTTCTCATAAAAGGGACCTCTGTCATCCAGAGGCCGGTGCCTCACACTGTCACCCCAGTTACTCAGGAGTCTGAGATTCTGAGGATCATGGTTTGAAGGCAGGCAAGGCAGGAAAGGCTATGATACTCTCATATCCAATTAACCACCAAAAAGGTGGAGCTGTGGCTCAAGTGGTGGAGTACCAACCTTGAATGGAGAAAGCTTAGGGTCAGCACCTAGGCCTGAGTTCAAGACTCAGTACAGGTGCGCATGTGTACACACACACACACACACACACACACACACACACACACACGCATGCAAGCCTGTGTACATGTTTGCACACACATGGAAAAGAGAAAAGGAAAGGAAAGGAAAGGAAAGGAAGCAAGAGGGAAGGGAAAAAGGTAAAGGGTAGGGGAAAGGGGGAAGGGAAGGGAAGGATAGGGAAGCGAAGAGATGACCTCTGTTTAGACATACTGAGAAAAACACTGAAGTATTCACCTCATAATCTCTGGCTTGGGACACAATCTGAGGATTGATCAAGGACCTGATCTGAGTGAACAGTCCTACTACATAGGTGCCTGCAGTGGTTAGAGTGTCTGACCCTGGAGAAAGGATGAATGAAAGTTATTTGGGAAGATTCAGAGGAAATTCCAGTAAGGAATAAGGAAATGAGTCAGGCATTCATAAAAGGCAGCAGGCCAAGGCGTCTCAGCTGGGAAGTGGCCAGCAAGCCTCTGGAGGGTGGGCATGCATGTAACCCAGGGCAAGCACACACCCACATCACAGCATCAGCCAGGTGCACACAGGGCTCACATCACACCTCCCATTTGTCTTTAGAACAGGACAATGACCCAGTACCCAGCCTGCCAGTTTGGAGTTAGGCCACTGTGTCTGACAGTGTAGAAGGGGATGTGGCATCCTGTAGTGGCAATGTATATACTGATAAAAGGCACCTGTACCTTATTATGTGGGCACAGAAAGCAAGGTACAAGGGCTTTTAAACTGTATTTTTACCAGTCCTTGGTGGCTCACATCTGTAATTCTAGCTCCTCAGAAGGCTGAGATATGAGGATCACAGTTCAAAGCCAGCTAAGGCAGATAAAGCCAAAAGACTTTTATCTCCACTTAACCAATAAAAGCCAGAAGTGGAAGTGTGACTTAAGTGGTAGAGCACCAGGTAGGGACAGTGCCCTGGCCCTGAGTTTTAGTCTCAATACAAAGAAGAAGAAGAAGAAGAAGAAGAAGGAGAAGGAGAAGGAGAAGGAGAAGGAAAAGGAGAAGAAGAAGGAGAAGGAGAAGAAGAAGAAGAATAATTTTTCTGTTTCTTCATCTATCTCTCCTACTAGAATAGACAATTAAAGGGGAGGCTAATTTTTTAGTCACAGGTATAGTTTGCTTAGAAATTCCAAACCAGAACCATAATGTCCTATAAAGATGCTGGTCTCAATGCAGGGAGGAGGGTCTCAGCAGGACATACTTGTTAGATTTGTGACAGGCACCTTGTCACTTGGCGCTTGCACCCCTGTGCTTGCTTCTTGCTCTGGTTAGGAGAGAAAGTCATTTTTGAAAGATTTGGCAGAGGAGCGGAGAAAGCATGGGAACTTCCTTTAAAGGAAAAGCAGTTTTCATAGCATGTAATGACGGTAACATTGTGTTCCATTCTCAATGTTCTTCCCAGAACCTAAGAACTTGGGGCCTCAGTTTCCTTGGTTATGAAGTAAGAGTTGAATGACATCGGAGGGCTGTTCTTCCACATTCTTCCTCTGTCTGACTCACTTGGACCCCTTCCAGTATGCCTAATAACATGGCAAGATACAGCTCCAATTCTCTGTGAAGCCTCTAAGGCCAGCCTGATCTGATGTGGTCAGTGGAAGGTGTGTTTGTTTCAGGTCTGCAACATGAGAAGGACAAGCAGCTGAGAATAAGAGGGTACTGGATGGCTCACAGGGCAGTGTAATGTGGCCAGACACTCAGTCACATTCATTTATCTTGTGATTCATGCCCCTTTTTTTCCCCAGGCCTCTTCCTGATGAACTGAAGGAAAAATACCTGACCTTCTGTAAAAATCTATAAACAAAAATAAAAGTAAATGGAGAAATTCACATTTATAAACAATAAGGGAAAAATTTCAACCACTTCTATTCCCAATACTCAACCTATGATACTTGCATAGAAGAAACTAAGGATTAGGAAGGGGAGAGAGATTTACTTTTCTCTATAAGTTTTTGGTAGTAATTTCATTGTTTTACTCACGTGCTTTTTTTCCCCTTTTGTGTTAGTACTGAGGCTTGAAAACAGAGACTTGCATTCTCCCTTAGCTTTTTTTCTCAAGGCTGACACTGTAACACTTGAGCCACAGTACCACTTCCAGCTTTTTGCCAGTTAAGTAGAGATAAGAGTTTCACAAGCTAGGTGGCAGTGGCTCATGCTTGTAATCCTAGCTACTAAGGAGGCTGGGATCTGAGGATTATGGATTGAAGCCAGACAAGGGAATGAAGTCTATGAGATTCTTTTTTTATTTGTTGGTTGTGAGGCTTGAACTCTGGGCTTGGCCACTGTCCCTCAGCTCTTCAGCTCAATGTTAGTATTCTACCATTTGAGCCATAGCACCACTTCTGGTTTTCTGGTGGTTTATTGAAGATAAGAGTTCCATGGACTCTTCAGTCCAGGCTGGCTTTGAACCGTGATCCAGCAGATCTCATTCTCCTGAGTAGCTAGGATTATAGGTGTGCACCACCGGTGCCTGGCTCTATGAGATTCTTATATCCACTTAACCACCAGAAAACTGGAAGTGTGAGGCTGGGAAGGTGGCTCAGTGGTAGAGTGCTTGCCTTGTGTTCATGAGGCCCTGGGTTCGATTCCTCAGCACCACATAAGCAGAAAAAACCAGAAGTGACAATATGGCTCAAGTGATAGAGTGGTAGTCTTGAGCTGAAGAGCTCAGGGACAGAGTTCAGGCCCCACGACCGGCCAAAAAAAAAAAGAAAAGAAAAAGAAAAAAAGAAAACTGGAAGTGGCACTATGCTCGAAGTGGTAGTGTACTAAAGCTCAGGAACCCATGACAGAAAAAAAAGAAAAAGAATCTAATAACCTTTCCTGCCTGGACTGGTTTTGAACCATGTTTTTCAGTTCCCAACCTCCTGAGTATCTAGGATAATAAGCATGAGTCACCAGCACTTGGCTCACATGCATTTTTGAAACTAAAAGTATTTTAAGCCCCAACATGAAAAATGAGGAGCTGGCACTGGTGGCTTATATCTATAATTTGAGATATTTAGGAGATTGAGATCTGGAGGATCATCATTCAAGTCCACTCTGAGCAAAAACATGTCACTGAGACTCCATCACCCAAATAACTGGCTGGGAAGCATGTGGTAAGATATCAGCCTAGCAAGCCAGAGGCTCTCAATTCAAATCCTAGAACCAACAACAAAATGTAGTTGAGATGACTTTGGACTTGACAGTTTTGTGGACTGAACTGTCTCTGAACCCATAAAGAGCCAGTGGGCATCACAAAGGTCCCAGGTGACCCACTTGGTATAATATTCACTCTGTTCCATTCACCAGGATCTCTCCCCCACAGGCACCAACCTACATATTTGGAGGCTTTTTTTCCCTTTGCTCTCCTTCCTCAAGAGTTCAGGCTCCCCTTGTGCATCTGTGGTGATCTCCTATAGAGCCAAAGCAAAGATCCCATCACTACACCCCAAGTGGTATGTAGAATAACAAAGGAGCAGTTAGGGAACACCCCAGGAGGGAATGGTGTCTTCTAGGTCATCTTGAGACCCTAGAATGTCTAATGTGTTGTCTAGGCAGCCACAAAAATGGACATAGACTGGTGCCCTGTGCAGACAGCATGGAGGCTGTCTGAGAGGCAGAAGGACACACCCACGGGTATAAAGTCATGTTGGCACACATTGTGATGCAGGAGAAAAATGGTAGGGTGGGGACTGGGGTGTGCAAAATGAGGAGTAAATGCAGAGAAAAAAATTGCAAAAGTAAAGAATAAAGCACACGTGTCTCCCCTGTTTTGGAAGATTATATACAAATAGTAGTTCTCGGGAGTTAGCATAAAATACACATAACTGCCGGGCACTGGTGGCTCACACCTGTAATCCTAGCTACTCAGGAGGCTGAGATCTGAGGATCACGGTTCAAAGCCAGCCCGGGCAGGAAATTCCATGAGACTCTTATCTCCAATAAACCACCAGGAAACCAGAAGTGGTGCTATGGTCAAGTGGTAGAGTGCTAGCCTTGAGCTGAAGAGCTGAGGGACAGCGCCCAGGCCCAGAGTTCAAGCTCCATGACTGACCAACACACACACACACACACACACACACACACACACACACACACACAACACTTCAAATCCCCATCTTCACTCTGATCCTGAAAGACTACTATAAAACTAGAGATGAGAATAAGGCAGTTTGATCAAATGATCATGGCTTCAGACACATGAAATTTAAATGTAGAAGAAGGAGGAAAATTCATAGACCAGGCCAGGACCTTCCAGGTGTCCCCCTTCCCTGTAATATCTCCTCAAATCCAAGAGGAACAGCAGACCTTTTGTCCCAGGGGAGGAAGAGAGACTCTCCAAAGCTTCAGGAGGAGTAGAACAAAACATAGTCATGAGTTGCCTGGTTTTAGGAAAGAATTAGTGCCGTGTACATGCATGTGTGTGTGTGTGTGTGTGTGTGTGTGTGTGTCCATGAGTGTGTGAGTGTACTTGTGAGTGTATACGCATGTGCATGCACTAGTACTGGGGCAGGGCCTGGGTACTCTTTCTTAGCTGTTTCATTCAAGGCTACCACCATAGCATGTGGGCCCCAGCTCCACTTCTGGATTTTTGCTGATTAATGAAGAATTTCTCTTTGACTTTCCTGCCTAGGCTGTCTTTGAACTTCAGTCCTTAGATTTCAGGCCCTTGAGTGACTCCAGGATTACAGAAGTGAGCCACCAACTCTGCTGGAATATTTATTACTGACTTAGTAAGCCAAACTAGTCCTAAGTCCTAGTGCCATCTTTTCCCCTCCCCCCATGATGGGAGCCTGCTTTGTTCCATGAGAAGAACTTAAAAAGTGAGAGGAATCTGAGGTTTATATAGTGAATTTGAAGATTAAGTCTTAAAATGGCATAATCTCTCCCTGGGTTACAATTCCACTATGAAGACTTTTTCTTTGTTCTCAAGAATTGTCAGTCTCAGATTGACAGCTGGGTTTGACTCCAATCCTGACATTTTCTTCTTCTGTTCATGGTCATGTTCTATCCTGTCATTTGTGAGCACTGGTATGGGAACGGTTGGCCATCAAAGGAGAAGGAACTATGACCTGTTTGGTGGAAAGAAGACAGCCCAAGAGCTCTCTAAAAAGGCAAAGAGATCTTGGTCAAAGAAACAGCAGTGTGGCATATACTTCCTGCTGTCCTTTCTTCCCAGGTCAGCATTTCTAGCTTCAGCAAGCCCTCTGCCCCTGGGGTAATTTTGCAGCCCTAGGCAGATATATGTTTGAACCGAGATGTAGCCCAGGGAGAAGGAAGTAAACACTCCTTGGCAGCTATGGGGGGGGGCAGCATTTTAGATGTCTAACCTGACAGAAGGATTTTTATGGGACAATTTATTGAGGAGATGGTCTCAGGAGAAGGAAGTACAAGAAGCAGACATGTACATGGAAGGAATGTAAGCAAAGTTGTAGTTCGGGGAGGGTCATGCCTCAGGCTGATTTCACGGGAAGCTTTGTAGCATGAATTGTAATTGTACCAGAGTTGTCCCATTCAGAGGCACGAGGAATGGACTAACATTCACAGTCATTTGTCTTTGGCTACCCCAGGCTATACCAAGGGGAGGCATTCATGTCCACAATCCTTAAGGGTAGCCCTTCCTGTCAACCGAGGGCAATCTACCAGAGAAGGGTGTAGATATGAACCCTCATGGTAAATGCTTGGGTCAGCTGGGATCTGGCACTCTTAGCGTGGTAACAAGGATCTAAGCAAGCACCAACCATAACTACTACATCAGGCATAATAGTTGGAAATGAAATTTATGAACTGATACACTATCTAAGGATCAACTGTGTCATACACACATCCTATCCTATGTATATAAAACATTTAAATCTTAAATCACAAGAAATCTGGAAGGAAATCTGGAAGTCCCTTGGTTAAGGATACTGTGTGTGTGTGTGTGTGTGTGTGTGTGTGTGTGTGTGTGTGTGTACTGTGTTTCAAGTTATAAACACAGAAAATGTCCTGGTTGCTTTTCTGTTTGGATGAGGCTGAAGAAGACAAATATACAAGTAGGGTTTGGGGAACAGAGAAGAAGCAAAACAGAAAAGGCAATAAATAAATAAATCCTAGTTATGTCTTCTTAAAATACCCTTTTTTTCATGAAAGCTTCCTTGATTCTTACCCTGGAAGAGAAAATTGTGAGACTTTCATTTAACAGGATTATCTTGAAGCTAAAGGTCAACAAACCTATTTACTTGGAGGAAAGGTAGAATTTTACTCACATCCAAGTTCAGCTCGGTCAAGTTTTAGTGCAAGTTGAACCTGGGTTTTTAGATTCCAGGCCCAAAGTCTAGGAGTCTCAACTTAGGGCTGTTCACTTACCCCATATGCCAAATAAAGATTTGGAGAAAGATTTATTGCATGGAAGCATGAGAAGACAACATTCCAGTACATCTTCACCTGTCTTCAGACATTAGAGGTACACAGGTACAGAATTATGGGCAAGGAGTGAAAACAATATGCATAACTGAAACAATCCCAGTCTAAAACATGGCCTCATTGACTATCAACATGGGTTGGGACAGAGACAATCAGTCATGGAACCAAGGTACATCTATATTAGTGGATCATACAATATGTTTTTGTATGTTGGCTTATTTCCTTTAACACATGGTGTCTTTAGAGTTTATCTAAGTTGTACCAGGCATCGGGATTCCATAAAACTGAATTTCACATATTATATCTGTATACTGTGGTTTTATGGAGGACCAGAAACTATTTTTTGTAATATTGTGATTTTTCTACCTATAAAGGACCAGTTCCATTATTTGAGTTAGACACACCCATCAAGCCTACCAGGATTAAAGTAGAAGCTGTGCCTGGAGCCAGTGGTTCACACCTGTAATGCTAGCTATTCAGGAGGCTGAAATCTGTGGACTGAGGTTCAATACCAGCCTGGGCAGGAAAGTCTGTGAGGCTCTTATCTACAATTAACCACCAAAAAATCAGATATGGAGCTGTGGCTCAAAGGGTAGAGCACCAGCTTAGTGCAAACAAACTAAAGGATACCACCTAAGTCCTGAGTTCAAGCCCCAAAACTAACACAAAATTAAAATAATAAAAGAATGAAATGAAATGGCAGCTGTGTGCCATGACCTCCTGTTCTCCTCCTGTTGCTAGCTGTTGGCACAATCCCTAGCACATTATATAAGTTCCCAGTCGTTATATATTGTGCTAGGCCCTGGTTACTCATGCCTATAATCCTAGCTACCCAGGAGCTCTGAGATCACAGTTCAAAGCCAGCCTGGGCAGAAAAATATTTTGACACTCTTATGTCCAAATAATCATCAAAAAGCCAGAAGTAGAGCTTTGGTTCAAGTGGTAAAGTACCAGCCTTCAGTGAGATAGCTAAGGGACAGAGCCCTGGCCCTCAGTTCCAGCCCCAGGACTGGCACACACCCACACACCCACACACGAAGAAGAAGAAGAAGAAGAAGAAGAAGAAGAAGAAGAAGAAGAAGAAGAAGAAGAAGAAGAAGAAGAAGAAGAAGAAGAGGAGGAGGAGGAGGAGGA
>NW_012267326.1:3603527-3672166 GCF_000151885.1 Dipodomys ordii
GAGGAAGAGGAGCAAAGGGAGGAGGAGGAGGGAGGGGGAGGGGGAGGAGGAAGGAGGAGGAGGAAAAAGGAGGAGAAGCAGGAGGAGGAGGAGGAAGAAGAAAAAGGAAAGAAAAGAAAAACAGAAAAAGCAACTCTTCAAGCAATACCTAAGGCACTGTCATGTTGCCATTCAAATAGGCAAGCAAGTGTATAAGACTCGGAGTTCAAGCTCCAGTAGCAAAAAAAAAAAAAATGTGTAACTACCAGTCCCATCCACAATCATTCCTTCCTTCTTATTTGAACCTACTACTGTTAAATTTTTTTCTCTTGATGTAATTCCAGGAAGTGGCACTGTGGCTCAACTGGTAGAACGCTAACCTTGAGCACAAATTGGTTCAGGGACAGCACCCAGGCCCTGAGTTCAAACCCCACCACCACCACCACCAACAAAAGTTATAATTCCAGATGTATTCTGCCATCTTGGTACCTGAGCTTATGTAGACAAGCTTCTCAGAAAGTTCATTTCTCTAAGTTGCCCATTCCCTTCTAATTTGGCCGGTGTCTGCTTGTATTCTCCACAGAAGTCAAAGACTATGAGCCTCCTTTTGGTTCCAAGGTACGGGAGCACCCTTGCGTGGAAAGCATGAAGGACAACGTGCTGAGGGACCGAGGGCGACCAGAAATACCGAGCTTCTGGCTCAACCACCAGGTAAGGAGTGGCAGCTCTGAGGGAGCTTTGTGACTAGGAGAGAATTTTGAAGAATGGGCTTAAACACCAAGGCAGGTCCCTTTGTACATTATAATGGACCAAATAACTCTTGACCGTATCATAAGTTACAGTCGATCACCAGGTATATACAGCATCCCAAAACATCAGGAAGACATTGGGTACATTTTTATTTTTCCAGTTTCCCCTGCTTCTCCCCCTTCTATTGATTCTGGGTTGAAGTATTTTACCTCTGCTTTTCACTTCCACACCAGGAGTTTTTATCTCAATCCATTTGTTTTCCCAAATGTTTTCCTCTGGGGTTCTTCCACTTTGGGAGAAAACACTTCATAATTGCAAACAAGCAGGACTATCAGGTAAGTGGACTGAGAGGTGACTGCTGGATGCAAGGTCTACAAGCTTTGCGCATGAGGCTTGGAGGCTGCAGGTGCTCACATGAGGAAGGAGGTTCACTCACCCCTAGAACAGAAAAGTGAAGGTTTTCTGTTCCAGGGAACAGAAAACCTGCTCACTTGGCACAACTTAATGGCTTCTCAGTTTTCCTTTCCAAGAAACAGAATCTGCTGGGAACCAGTGTCTCATGCCTGTAGCCGTAGCTTCTCAAGAAGCTGGTATCTAAGGATCATACTTTGAAGCCACCCTGGACAGAAAAATTAGTGAGACGCTTATCTCCAATGAACCAGCAAAATGACCAAAAGTGGGGCTGTGGTCAAGTGGTAAAGTTCTGGCTTTGAGCAAAAAAGCTAAGGGAGAGCACCTAGGCCCTGAGTTCAAGCTCCAGAGTTGGCACAAAAGGAAAAAGAGCCCTGGGCAGCAGTGGCTTACACTATAATTGTAGCTACTCCGGAAGCTGAGACCTGAGGTTAGAATCCATTCCAAGTAGGAAAGTCTGTAAGACTTTTATCTCCAGTTATCCACCAAAAAGCCGGAAGTGGAGCTGTGGTTCCAGTAGTGGAGTGCTGGCCTTGAGTTCAAGCCCCAGAAAGGAAAAAGAGAGAGAGGGACTTATTTACAATAATTAGTATATGTCTGGGACAAGCAGAAAAGGTCAAAAGCTATGTACATATGACCAGATAAGATGATGTTAAGAGAAATAAGCCCCAAGATAGGGACACAAGTGGTTTTTTCTTTCTTGCTATTGTTTCTAACATATTTATAAGGTACCATGTGATTTTTTTTGTTGCATTGTACGTTCTTCCCCCACGGTATAACCCCTGTTTTCACTGTATTTGATGTTGCTCTAACTTGGGGAGGGGAAGGGAAAAAAACAAAATGTTTAAATAGGGATACAGGTTGACCCATTGTAACAATGAGATGTACAAGACACTATGTTGAAAAACTAACTTTATAATTTAGGCGGTGGGGGGGAGAGTGTAGTTGTGGAGGTGGGAGGGAAGGGATGGTAGGGAGAAAACAAAGGAGGAGGCAACAATGCTTGATAGGAAATGTAGTCATTACCTTGCTCATTACAACGGACAAGGGTCTCATATCTAAAATATACTTGGAACTCAAAAAATTAAACCCCCCAACAACAAATCCCCAAAGAAACAACTGCCCAATAAATAATGGGCGAAAGACTTAAAGAGAAACTTCTCTGAAGAAGAAAGAAGGATGGCTAATAGACACATGAAGAAATGTTCAACATCCCTAGCCATAAAAGAAATGCAAATCAAAACAACATTGAGATATCACCTCACCCCAGTTAGAACGGCAAAAATCAAGAACTCTAATAACAACAGATGCTGGAGGGGATGTGGACAGAAAGGAACCTTACTTCATTGTTGGTGGGAATGTAAACTTGTCCAACCACTTTGGAAAGCAGTATGGAGGTTCCTCAAAAGACTTCACATAGAGCTCCCCTATGACCCAGCAATCCCACTTTTGGGCATTTACCCAAATGCTTACAAACAAGACCACACTAAAGCTACCACCACAACTATGTTTATTGCAGCATTATTTACCATAGCTAAGATATGGAACCAACCCAGATGCCCCTCAGTAGATGAATGGATCAAGAAAATGTGGTATATATACACAATGGAATTCTATGCCTCCATCAGAAAGAATGACATTGCCCCATTTGTTAGGAAATGGAAAAACTTGGAAAAAATTATATTAAGTGAAGTAAGCCAGGCCCAAAGAAACATAGGTCCCATGGTTTCCCTTATTTGCAATATCTAGTATATGTACGAGTCAAGCGGAAAAGGTCAGATAATGTGATGTCAGGAAAATGAACCCTTAGATATGTATTTTAATGTTTTTTCTTTCATACATGTGTTTCTAACGCATTTATAAGATTATCTCTTTGTTGCTTTGTATGTCCCTCCCCCACAGTATAACCCCTGCTTTCACTATATTTGATGTCAGTATAACTTGTGGAGGAGATGGGGAAAAACCAGTTGTTTAAGGATGCAGGTGGATCTGATGCAACAATGAGAAGTACAAGTTGTCATGTCCAAAACGAGCTTTACAACGTCGGTGCGGGGGGAGGGGGGTTGGGGGGGGAAGGGGGTGGGAGGGAGGGGGGAAGGAGAAGGATTGGGATGGGGGGAGGGGGGAGGCTGGGAAGGGATGGGAAGGGTAAACAAAGGAGGAGGCTGCAATGCTTGGTAAGAAATGTACGTATTATCCTGCCCATGCAATTGTAACCCCTCTGTACAGTATGTTCACAAATAAAATAAAATAAAATTAAAAAAAAAAACAATGCTTGATAGGAAATGTAGTCATTACCTTGCTCATTAACTGTAACCACTCTGTATAGTATTTTTACTATACTTATTTAAAAAAAGAAAGGGGGTTGGGAAAAAAACAAGAGAGAGAGGAAAAGAAAGGAAGAAAGATAAAAGAATAAATGGAAGAAAAGAAAGAAAAAAGAAAGAAAGAAACAGAAACAAAGAGAGATGAAAGAAGGATGGAAGGAAGGAAGGAAGAAAGAAAGGAAGGAAGGAAAGAAGGAAAGAGAAGGAGGGAGGGAGGGTAGGGAAAGGGAAAGGAAAGGAAAGGGGAAAGGGAAAGGAAAGGATAAAAGAAAAGAAAGAAAAACAGGGCTTTCAGGGCAGCACACTGGCCTAGGGATCCAGGAAGGACTATCTGAACTCTGCATTCAGGGACACTTGATGAAAGCTATGATTAGATTTTTTTTTTAAATGTAGGTCATGAATAAGAGAAAAATGGTAGAACTCTGACACACCCAGGAAACAGTCCTCATTGGAGAAGGAAGAGAACAGCACTTCCCTTTCTCACTGGCAGATAAACTCTTTATTGCCAGTTTTGGATGAATTCCCTCATCCATGAAGGCTGAGGCTGTTGGAGGTTTTCCTAAGGGCAGGGCACATTCAGATAAGCAATGGAAATAGCAAACCAGGAGCAATCAAGAAGACAAATGGAAGGAAGTCTGGTGTGAGCCAGCACTGGCCCAGAGCAAGTTAGCCATAAGGAGGCCTGGTGAACCAGGGTGCTGTGGGTCAGGGGCTTTTCCAGGTTTCCAAGAAAACTGTCTTTGACTCAAAAGGTGCACGGCTGTTTGTATAAACACTGAAATAAGAGGCAAGAATGGTAGGCTCCTTTCAAACTCTATGGCCTCGTCTTGCTGTACAGTTATTTCAATGAAGCCATTATTCATGATGATAAAATTCTAGAAAGATGTTGCATAATACATTTTTTCTCTTAATGAGATTTGTTGCCCTATTGATTTCAAGTTAATGCTTAATATATAATTTAATTTACCCCCTGTAATTAGGGTGCCTGACTAAAATAAATGTTACTAGAATCCCAACAATAGCACTACTCTTAACAGGGCCATCAATCAATACTGTCAATTAGGTGAATTACTCAATTAATTCAACATCAAGAACTCATGGACTGCCAAGGGAGCAAACGAAGCTCCAAGATATGTTGGGGCAGTTATTGGTACAAAAAGGCAAGTGCCTGCTCCCCAAAGCAGGGTTAGGCAGACCTGTCCTGTCCTGTCTACATAGGAAGATCACAAATGGAAGCATTTACTGTCTAAGTGGGAGGAGCCAATTCTATTTCCACCTGTCAGACCTGCTGCTTAGCATTGACTTGCTTTATATTCAGAAGGCCTGACAAGGTAACAAAAAATATTTGCAATGCAAAAGAAAAATCAAGTCAGTAAAGAATACTCTTGTAACATTTCCTGGACTTTATATGTTGGGGGTGAACCCTATGAATCAGTCAAGCACATCTGGCATACAGAGACAGCCATGTTACAAAATCCAGCCCAGTGCTGGAGGAGAGGAATAGGGTATCGCAGCCTCACTGTTGACAGCTCTGGAAGCTGATATTGGGTAATCAGCTGACCACTGTGGGCTAGGATCTTCCTGAACTGTTACAATAGTCATATGTATATGATCCATCTATGTGACCTTCTGGAGAAGAAAAACTCCAAAGACAATAAAAGGTGAGACAGGGTAGGTGGAAGTAAAAAGGAAGAAAGAAAGGAGGGAGAGAAGGAGAGAGGAAAGAAGGCAGGGGGGACAGAAGGAAGAAGGAAGGAACAAAGGAAGGAAAGAAGGAAAGAAGGAAGGAAGGAAGGAAAAAAGGAAAGAAGGAAGGAAGGAAGTTTCCAAGCAGAGAAACTATCCTGTGTGATATGATAATGGCAGATGCATGTCCTTACATTTGTCACAGGATAGTGGGAACAGTAATGTATTCATGTTGGTTGTGTGGAGCCCACCTGTTAATGGTGCCTTTTGGACCCCTCTTCCATGGCAGGGCATCCAGATGGTGTGCGAAACGCTGACGGAGTGCTGGGACCATGACCCAGAGGCCCGTCTCACGGCTCAATGTGTGGCGGAGCGCTTCAGTGAGCTGGAGCACCTGGACAGACTATCGGGGAGGAGCTGCTCAGAGGAGAAGATTCCAGAAGATGGCTCACTGAACACTACCAAATAGCTCTTCTGGAGCTGGCCAGACCAAGTTCAAAGAGGCTGTATCATTACCAAAGAACAGAGGCAACAGCAGATTGCCCTGAACTGATGCTTCCTGGCAAAGGAAGGCATCCCTCCCTCCTATGTGAGCCATAGGCTGAGCAGAACCTGCAGCATCAGAGAATGAGTGTCAGAAAGCATTCTATGCCTTTGACTTTGTCATGGGATAAGCTGTGTTAGCACTTCCTCAGGAAAATAAGATTGATTTTTTTTACAATAGCCAATAACATTTGCACTTTATTAATGCCTGTATATAAATAAGGAATAGCTATGTTTTATATCTATATCTATATATCTATATATCTATATGTCTTTATCTATATATACATATATCTATATAGCTATAGCCATACTCTGAAAAGAGACAAGGAAAAAGATCAAATAGTTCCAGGAAATGGTTTCTATTGGAGCTGTTGAGTGAGAAGGACAGGATTCAAGATAGCATTGGCACTTGACAATCACATGCACCAGGGCTCTCTGACTATAGGATGGGAAGTCTTTGCATAAGTAGATCATTCCTCAACTCCTGCTTTGCTATGTTGCATTTTCTTTAGCAATAATTACACATTTTCTTTTACAATAATGACTCCCAGCACAAGAGGTTTTCCCTGGCCGTTGAGCTAAGTACAGTTGCACTGAGTTTGAGGACCATTATTCCTGGAGTTGCTTCTTCTGGGCTTTGCTCTTGATCCTCACACCCCATCTAATGATTAGTGAATCTTCCTCACCCTAATTCAGAAACTCAGTCCTATCTAGGACTTTGAATGTCTTAAGCTCATCTTTTACTTTCACAGGCTGTAGGAAATTAGGATAATTTCTTTCTGTGAAATTGTCACATTATCTACTAGTAAAATTGATCTTATGGACTCTCCTATACTATGCCACTATGGCCCACTTCCAAACTTTATTCTTTCTTAAGAGGGAACTGCTCTTCCTATCCCTCTCTCCCCATCTCTGGGGCTCTTTGTGTGTAAATTTTGGCACACTTCTGCTTTGTCTCCAGTTTGCTATGCAAACACCCAGGGGTTCCATTTTCTGCTCAGTACATTCTGTCCTAGTGGAGGATTTGAACACAATACTGCCACTCTTCAGGCACTTTAAATAGATGTTTGGCTTGTCTATTTACAGTATTTTTTTTAAGAGTGAGCCATTAAAAAAAAAAGTAGTTGAAGATTTTGCAGTAAAATCTGGAGCCCAGGTAAGACTAGTAAATGGTTTCCAGTTTGGTGAGTCTGTACCACTTCATAAAGCTGTAGACACTTCAAAAGCTGCTTTACTCTTTACTGTAAACATTGGTGATTCCTGCCACCCATGCCCAGCCCAGTCTAGGGATGAAAACTGCCCCTAACCAAGATCCCTGTGAGAACTATGCATTCAGACAGCCCTTCTCTGGCTGCAGAATTGTGTTTGTGCTTTTTCTAGTGATAATATTCTAAGTCGACCTTTTATTAGACTAAAAGGGGCCCCTTCTTTGCCCATGTGGTCCTGACCAACCCATGTCTCTTTTATTCCCTTTGTATGTGAGTGGCAGCTCTTTCTCCAGGTAGTCTTTGTCATGGCTACCAGTGGCTACACTAGGCTTGTCATCCTCCTCTATGCAGAAATCACTAGTGAGGACTTCAGCATCCCATGTGCCGTTAGGAAATCAATGTCTACTGAGACAAGAACAAACTATGAGTTTTAATGCTCTATAGGAAACTTGTTAATCCATGAACAAATGTTAATGCTGCAAGCAACTATGTCTTCTTTAAAAAAAATGTTTTGAAGCTACTTACTTTCAGCCAAATAGGAATATGAAAGAGGGACTGACAGTGAACTGAACAGCTGCTTGGATTGTGGGAGGGTTCATCTCAATGAAGTGTTAGGGTACACACTAGAATTGGGGTATACTTCACACACCCTGCTTAGTGAAGGTGTGCCTGGAGAGCTCAGGATATGGGCTGAGCCAGTGCCTGAGTACCCTAGAGGCCCAGGAATGCCACTTGTGCCTAGAGCTTGCCAGGCCAATAGCTGTGGCTCATTGACCTCTAGTGGTGAATTCTAGAATATTGGTCTGGGGGATATCCCAGATTCAAGAGAGTTTTTACTTCCAGGTCATGAGCATAAACTGGAACATAGTGTCAGACAATACTGTGGCTTGTTTTCTTGATTTTTTTTTCTTATCCAAAAAAGTGACCAAGGAATAACATTCTATAGTTCCTACAAATACTGAGTTTTCTTCACTACTCTATGCAAAGGAACAGTTTTATTCTCTTATGGGATATTTCAGCCATACTCATGTATTAAAATAGGAATGTGAATGCTCAGAACTCAACAATACCAAGAACTTATTTTAATTCTATGCATCATTTGCCTTTTATATAAGGAAAATGTTTATTAGATTGAATAAAGCAAAATGCTCAGGTGAGCGGCCTGTCTCCTGTGGTTATTGCTAGTGTATAATCCCATTAATGTCACTTGATTGTTTTGAAGTGTGTGATGATGTCACTGGCACATCTGCCCAGCTGAGTCATGTATGTTGTCTTCTTCAACTGACCATCTTGTTCCTTGAGAAACAGATCCATCCTAGTACATCACAAATAGAAGATGGAGTGGTTGTTTTTTTTTTTTGTAGACTGCACCTTATCCCTCTGTCCTTTCAAAAAGCAACTTAAAGGATGCTTTTGCTGGCTTTTGCAAAGTCTCCCAACTTTGTATCTTTGCCCTTTGATCTGAATTATCCTCTACTGTGTTCAATTTGGCAATCACCCATTTGTGGGAGAGAAAAAAAAAGGGCCTTAGATAACCATCTAATGGAAGGAAAAGTGCCCCTCAGACAGGCAATGTCTTATTATCTTAATGCAGACAGTCTCAAACAGGAGATCACCCTGTTCCTGTTCCAGTTCTAAAGCGGTAACAATTTCCCTAGAATTCTTCTTGGGACAGAGAGTAAGCTAATGATTAGTTTGGCCATACCTTTGACTTGAGACTGTTTTAAGCATGCATATCTTTCTTACCCTCTTCTCTCAATCTCCTTTTCTAACTGGAAGCCATTGTCTGTGCCCCAGAAAACGGTTGGCGATGTATTGCATATTGTCTTCCCATGGCTGCCATGTCATTGCTCTCCTTTCTCTGCCCTCCATTCAGCCTTTTCTTTTTCTTTTTGGCATATAGGGGAGAGTGGGTATACCTTACTTGGGACTCCTGGAATTTGGGCCTGGGGTACAAATGCCCAGCTTCATTCTGGTTTGGTGTCCTTCCAGGGGCCACGTGGCCTCCCCTCATCACAGGAGCTGCTTTGACCCACAGAGCTATTTGTCCCAGTGACTGTCACAGTGCAGGCTGTGGACACAGAAGCTCCCACTTGTTCAGTTTTCTCCATTCCTCATACTAGCAGGCTATTGGCTGTATTGGATGGCTGTCCTGTGACATACTTCCCACATCCTTTCTTCCTGGCCACTGGATCCCCTTTGTGCTCTTCAGTGACTTATTTGAATGGCAAGATGAAAACACTTTAGGAAATGGATTCCACACTATTGCTTGAAGGTATGCATGTGTATTTGCATGTGCATTTGTGTGTGTGTATGTGTGTATGTGTGTGTATGGTATGTGTGTATGTGTGCATGTGTTGGTGGCATTTTAGCCACACTTCTACTTCTGGTGGCTTCTTTTGGTTAATTAGAGGTAAGAGTGTCTAGGACTTTCCTTTCTGGAGCTGGCTTTGAACTAAAATCTTCAGATCTCAGCCTCCTGAGTAACTAGGTTTATATGCATGAGCCATTGGTGCCTGGCAAGAGTTTCTTGTGATAAAGCAGATTGTATCTTTTCGGCCTATACTTCAAACTACCTGATATGGGATCTGTGGGATGTTGTGACTTCTAAGTTATCTACTTGGTTCAGAACCACTATGTTGCTAGTTACTATGGTAGTGTCTATATCAGTGTCACCATCCTCCATACTGCTGACATTTTATGTCAATGATTATGGGTTGCAGGAGAGAGAAAGTTGTCTTGTGTGTTATAGTATCTTTGGCAACAGCAGTGTTCTTTACCTACTAGATACCAGACATACCAAACCCACACTGAAAAGTTTGTCCAGACATTGTCATATGTGTGCTAGGGAGTAAAATCCCTCTTTGGTAAGAAGTACTGAGATAGGAGATGGAGTCCTATTGTGGGCATGGCTATAGTCAAATTTCCTCCTCCACTTTCAGCTGTGAGATTGGGTCAAATGACTTAACCTCTCTCCATGCTGCAGTTTCTCCATGTATAAGGTGGGTTTTCACCGCCTCATTACATACAGATGTGCCCTCTGCTAAACTATACACCCAATATTTTGAAATTGTCTTGAACTTGGGAAAATCTTCAGTCATGTGGGCCAATACAAGCGCTTGATTTAGAAATGACCAAGTGCTGCTTTTACATATTGGGGGATTTTGAGGAGCATATGTTATTACACAGAGAAACTAGATAAGTTCCACAGGCCATAGGATAGAAACGGATCCAACTGTGTGAGGCTTGCTCATCTGAGGAAAGCTCTCATTCACTGAGTGCCTGCTGTGTCATGGGATTTAATCCTCCAGTGGTCTGGGAGATGAATAGCATATTCATTTAAGAGGAAGAACTCAGTTCCCAGAGCCTAAGGAAGAAGCCCAAAATCTCAGGACGCAGCATCTGGCTGTAAATACAAGTTACCTGGGACCTGGCATGTGAAAAAACTATCAGTCATGGTTCTTTTCTTTGTTTTGTTTTGCACCAGCATGGGGCCTTGAATTCAGGGCCTAGGTGCTGCCCCTTAGCTTTTTGGCTCAAAACTGGTACTTTACCACTGAGCCACAGCTCTACTTCCAGCTTTTGCTGGTCAGTTGGTGATAAGAATCTCATCGATTTTCCTATGCAGATGGCTTTAAGCCTTGATCCTCAGATCTCAGCCACTTGAATAGTGAGGATTACAGGTGTGAGCCACCAGAAGCTGACTGATGCTTAGTTCTTTTCTCTGTTTCATGCTATTTCCTGAAGGAACTGGCCTGCCTAGTAGGACAAAAATGTCACCCCATGATAAAATTCTACAAGGCCCCATCTATTCAGCAGGAATTGTCCTTATCTTTTTCCTTCCAGCTCCATTGGTTGCATGAAAGCCAAGAAGATAACCACTCACGGCATTGCTCAATGTGCTTGCCACTCACCTGGTAAGTATTGTCTAAATACCTGCTGAGAGAACAATTGGAAGATGAGTGAATGTGTGTAGACAGTGTTCCCTGGGTGTAAAATGTGAACTTATTACCTGAGGTGATTTCAGAATGTGCTAACCTTTAAGAACATTATTTTTCTTGGGCACTGGTGGCTCACCCTATAATCCTAGCTACACTGGAGGCTGAGATCTGAGGATCCTGATTCAAAGCCAGCCCAGGCAGAAACATCTGTAGACACTTAGCTCCAATTAACTAGCAAAAAGCCAGAAGTGGAACTATGGCTCATGGGTAGAATACTAGCCTTGAGCAAAAAAGCTAAAGGACAGTGCCTAGACCTTGAGTTACAGGCACACACACACACACACACACACACATACATACACACACAAGAACATGATTTTTAGTGTATCTGCCTTTATTTTAACATATTTTAGAAAAATTATTAAGCCTAGACTTTTACAACTATGACCTCTTGAAATATAGATGAATAAAAATTTGAAAATAAAAAAATTTAAAAAATTGAATTAAGTGCAGAATGGCACAGATTTGTGGTAATTTCAGGAGATGTAAATATGAATGATGAGGAACTCCATCCAAGGAAGAAAAGCTGTATCAATTGCTAACACTTATGGAGTACCTACATTGTTACAGAAACATGTACACTGTTCTCTTCTTTGCCTTTATCTGCTTTTATCCTTAAGACAAACCTATGCAGTCATCTTATCTATTATAGATAAGAAAACTTTAGCAAGATCTTCCTAAGGGACCCCAAGCTAGCAGTCATTAACACCAAGATTTGAACTAAAGCAACTGGGTTCCAAGAGGTGAAACTCATATGCTGAACACCAGTAGGAGCCTCTGAAGATCTCACATGTCTGAGAAGGAAGGTAAGTTAGCACTTGAGGGGAGGAGCTGGCTACTCAATGCCCAGGGAGAGAAAATTCTTCCTTTAGTGCGCAAAGGACTCTGGGCTCAGGCCCAAGAGCTTCAGCCAAAACAGGAGTCAAGGTCTTCTAACCACTCTATACTCTGTTTTGGAGTTTCAGTAATGGCTACTGCAAGGCTAGGAGAATTCACAGTTGGCAGTGTGCCTCCAACTGCCCTCAGCAAGGATTCTATCCCTTTGACTAAATAGCATCTTTGAATGGAAGACATAGCCCAGTGCTGATGGCTCAAGCCTGTAATCCTGGCTGTTCAGAAGGCTAATATCTGAGGATTGCAGTTCAAACCAAGCCTGAGCAGAAAGTCTGAGAGATTCTTACCTACAGTTAACCACCAAAATGCCAGAAGTGGAGCTGTAGCTCAAGTGATAGAGCGCTAACCTTGAGCAAAAAAGCTAAGGGATAGCATCCTAGGCCCTGAGTTCAAATCCCAGTTCTGGCACAAAAAACAAAAAGCACAAACATTAAAAAACAAAAACTTTACTTTGTGCCCTACAGTTCCTAATTTGTGGTGGTTTGGTGTTTAATTTTCTATGCAAATGACATGCTAATAGACTAGTCCTGAGGGAAATTCCTTCCCTAAAGGACTGACTGGGAACTTTTCATTTAGACAGGCGCGTCTATGCATTTTCACTAAAGCCACCACATTTAGCATTGGCTCATTTTGATCATTTTCCTCCCGAAATAGCAGCCTAATCATTGCTTATCACAATTCTAATTAGTTTCTATAAAAAAAGAAACTTGAATAATTATAGCTCCATACTCTGTGGGTTTGGGGCCATGTCTATCAGGCCTACTTTGCAAACTATGCCGATAAAGATAAGACTGTGAACTTGCCCATATTACATGGCCTGCCAATCAATCTCACAATGTGATTTAATTTAATGCTGATATACCTCCTGATTTTCAGTGCATTTAAAAGTAACAACAGTCTTCCAATGCTGATTAAGCTAAAATTTCACACACCTTAAAGCTTGTTCTGTTGACTCTCTTTCTCTCTCTCTTTTTACACATACACATACACATAATTGTTTTTTTTTCCTTTGGTGCAGTCCTGGGGGTTTGAACTCAAGGCTTTGGTGCTATCCTTGAGGTTTTTGTTTGCTCAAGGCTAGAGCTCTACCATTTAACCCACTGCTCTACTTCTGGCTTTCTGATGGTTAATTGGAGATAAGACTCTGATAGATTTTCCTTCAGGGGTTGGCTTCGAATTGAGATCCTCAGGCTAAACCTCCTGAGGAGCTAGGATTACAGGTATGAGCCACTGACAGTTGACCTTATTGATTTTTTTTTGTCGGTCATGGGGCTTGAACTCTAGGCCTGAGTGCTGTCCCTGCTGTCCCTCACCTCTTCAGCTCAAGGCTAGTGCTCTACCACTTGAGCCACAGCGCTACTTCTAGTTTTCTGGTGGTTTATTGGAGATAAACATTTCATGGACTTTCCTTCTCAGGCTGGTTTTGAACTGTGATCCTCAGATCTAAACCTCTTGAGTAGCTAGGATTACAGTTATGAGCCACCAGCTGTGGCTCAAGTGGTTGCATGCTAGCCTTGAGCAAAAAAAGCTTAGGGACAGCACTTAGGCTGTGAATTCTTCTCTCTCTCTTTCTCTCTCTCTGTCTCTCTCTCTCTTCTCTCTCTCTCTCTCTCACACACACACAAACACACACACACACACACAAACACACACAAACACATCTTTCCACTTCCTTGGTATGTGACGAATGGGCTAGGAGGCGAGGAAATAGAGGAAGGAGCATTTTCTGAGGTCTGTGAGGATAAAACTGCACTAGAAAAGGGTTACAAGGAGGTTGGTGCAGAGTTAGTTAAGGGAGAAGTAGAGGTGTACTAAACAAATCCATTCCTTCAGGCCCTGCAATATGTCTTACTCCCAGAACTGTAAAAGTTTTTTAAAAAGAGACTAAATGATTTAAACAAACTATTAATTTGAAAGCTAAATTTTTAACTTTAGCTTATATAATTCTATAATTCCATGTTTCAAAACCTAATTTTAGATTCATGATTATGAAGAATAGTTTATGCTTTGGACTTACAATGTACAAAGATAAATCAACAACTGAAGGAATGTGATTGAGCTCTAGCTCGGTGCATTATATTATCACAGTAGCTGGTATAAATTCTAATTAGAGTGTAAAAACACTTTAGGGTGTTAGGTATAAATCCCATGATAACCACAAAGAACATATCTATAGGATGTACACAACTGGAAATGGGAAAGGAATTTAGACATTTCATTATAAAAATCCACAAAAAAACAGAAGGCAATAATGAATGAAGTAAAACACAGAATGGATATAAAATACAATCCAACTCTATGCTATTTCAGATGTTCACTTTAGATTCAAAGAATCTAAAAATGTGTTGGCATTTGCCAGGTGTCAATGTGATCATGTGATCAATGTCATTATACCTGTGACCCTAGCTACTCAGGAATTGAAACCTGAGGATTACAATCTGAAGCCAGTCTGAGTAGACAAATCCAAGAGATTCTTATCTCCAAATAACCAACCAAAAGCTGGCTCAAATAGCTAAAGCACCAACCTTGAGAGGAAAAAACGAAACAAGAATACAAAGTCTTGTTCGAGTGCCCATATTCACACACACACACACACACACACACACACACACACACACACACACACACTCGTTAGAATGAAAGGTAAAATATAGTCCATGCAGATTTTTAACAAACAGCAGGTAAAATAAACAGATTTGAAAAAACGTTTTAGGACAAAGAGAAGAATGTTAGGCCTATAAACCAGACACAAGATGGCAGGTTCTATATGGTTATGCTTGTATTAGAGACTCAGAGTAGCTGATGCTTTAAAGACAGAAAGAATGATAAGTTGTCAGGCCTGGAGAAGTACAAAAATGGGGAGTTACGATGTAATGGATAGAGTTTCACTTGCCCAAGAGTTCTGGAGATGGATGGATAGTTGCTTAATATGAAAGCAGTTAATAATATTGAAAAAATATACTTAAAAATAATTATGTCAGGGTTGGCACTGGTAGCTCATACCTGTAACTAGATATTCAGGAAGTTGACACCTGAGGTTCACTGTTTAAAATCAGCCTGGGCAGAAAAGTATGTGAGACTCTTATCTCCAATTAACCAGTAAAAAAACAGAAGTGGAAGTGGTACTTAAGTGGGAGAGTGCCAGTTTTGATCAAGAAAAGCCAAGCAAGAGGGCAATGCTTGATTTCAAATCCCAGCACACACACACACACACACACACACACACACACGATCATAATATAATAGTAATAAAATTGGCAACTTTTATGTCATGTGTACTTTAGCACAATAAGAAACTGAAGAATAAACCCACTAAAAGACACAGAAATTTGGATGGCCAATAAAATGATATTACTAAGGGCTTATGAGAATACAGCACAACAGAAAATAGAATCTGTTGCTTGTTAGAATGCAAAATGGAAAGCAATTTATTGGCTTCTTACAAGGATATAATTACCATATGATCCAGCAATCCTCTCCTAAAGCACTTACTGAAGTGAAATGAAAACTTATGTGTTCACATAAAAACCTGTACACAAATATGTATATATGCTTTCTTTATAGAACGGAAGGCAACAAGGAAGCCAGACCTTTCACAGTGGGCACACTACGATACATACACACATTGGAATAGTACTCAATAGTAAAGTGGATGAGACATTGCTTAATATAACAGCATGGGTGAATTTAAAGGCATTTTGCCAAGTAGAAGAAATTGGGCCACCCAATACTACTTACTTCACATTCCAAAAAAGGTAAGGATAGAAAAACACTCCACTATTTTCCAGGTACTAGAAGTAGGAGGAAGAGTTGATTACACAGACTTTTCAAGAGAAATTTAAGATGAGTGGTATTTTCTCTACTGTACTCATGCCTACTTAACTATATGTTTTCCAAAAATCATAAAAACAGATAGTTATCACAGTGCATGGATTTTACTATAGCAATTTTTAAAAAGAATTTAACTAAGAAGTCAGCATAGAGTTAAAGGAAAAAATAATTCTGACATTTGTTCAAATAGTAAACAAGACTTTATGTTGAGAGAGCCCCAGTCTCAACTCCAAATACAGCCAAGATAGTTGACTAGCCAGCAAGCTGATGAGCAGGTAAATGGCTGAAGAAATCCTGAGAAGAAACATCAAGGACAGGAGAAATCTTGCCAAACTGAGTTAATAGAATTATTGTTAAAGCTGTCTCCAAACTCTAAGGTAGCTCCAAATATCAAAGCTAGTGGATGTAGTTGGATGCTAGTAGCTTATGCCTAAAACCCTGTTATTCAAGAGATTGAGATCTAAGGATCACAGTTCAAAGCAAGCCAGGCAGGAAAGTCTATGAGACTCTTATCTTCAATTAACTAGCAAAAAGCTAGACATTGAACTGTGGTTCAAGTGGTAGAGGACCAATCTTGAGTGAAAAAGCTAAAAGCCAGTGCTTAGACCCTGAATTCAAAGCCCAGTACAGGTAGAAAAAAAAACATCAGAGGATAAAGAATGTGATCAGATGTTAAGAATGATGAGATGTCAATAATGAGTGATTCTCTCTAAACTGACTTAGCAGGGTCCTTCATACAATGGGACCAGACAAAAGTCTGCACAGAATCTGAGACTGAGGCTTAGTGGGGAAGGAATCTAACTCAGGGGAGCTATTAAAAGTTTGGTCAGGGAGAGTCTTTCTGAATAACCATGACAGAATGTAGAATGTGACAAACCTAACCATGCTGTGAATGTGTGACATAACTTCACTGATAGGGATATGTGTAGGGGGAAAGGGGTGAACTTAAGTAACAGCTGGAGAGCCATGTTTTGACTGCATACTATAAAGCTAAAGAGGAAAGACCTATCACCAATACTATTTGATAGTTATGCACTGCAACCCAAACCAGTACAAGTAAACAACTGAAAAAATGGATACTAGAGGAATGTTTCCCTCCTAAAAGAATCCAAACTAATAAATGTAGAAGATGTTGATATTAGAAACACCACAGTAGTAACAATAGTGGACTATACGACTTGATGATATAGCCCTAAGTGACTATTGGTGGCTTTACCATCAATCCATTACATCTTTGATGATTCTCCCTGGTAAGAGTGGCTTCATTCTCTTTCTTGGAGACAACTCACTTCTAAGGAACAGTATATAGAAAGGAAAAACAGCTTGGGCACTGGTGGCTTACACTGTTATAAAGATGCCCACCAAGAACCATTGAAGTCACAGTAGACACAAGAATAATTGTCTCAGCAAGGCAAAATTTACTTCTGCAGAAGGCTGTCTCATGAGCCTAAAATCTGGCAAGCAAACACAAACAGGCAGGTTGCTTCCCTATTTATTGCTTAAAGCAGTCCCTGCCCCTCTGCTCAGATTGGTTGAACTCAGGTTCACAATCTGCTCATGATTGACTGATGAGAATAGAGTAAGATATATTTACATAATGTGACTTTGAAATAAGATTGACAGTACATAAATAATCTGAAGATTTACTCACACTCTGCTATTTCTTGTATAGTCTGTCATATGTAATAATTCCATCTTGAAAAGGAACCAGTACTTTAAGACAAAACCTAATGTTTCAAAATCCTTCCTTATCTAAAAGCTGTTCCTCTTTTTCTAAGCAAAAGCCCTGTCATTAGGCCAAAGCAGGAATTTTTAATCAACATAATTTGATAGAAAAGGCAGTTTTTCCTTCAAGGCTTGTGATCCTAGATAATCAGGAGGCTGAGATATGAGGATTCTGGTTCAAAGCCAGCTTGGGTGGGAAAGTCTAAGAGGCTCTTACTTCCAATTATCCAGCAAAAAGCCAGTAATGGAGCTCAAGTAATAGAGTGCCAGCCTTGAGGAACAAAGCTAGATACAGTGCCCAGTCCCTGTGTTCAAAAGCTAGTAATGTCACAAGCAAACAAAAACAGACACAAATAAAATGAGAAAACTGTCAGCTCACCATAGAGAAACTCAGCCATCACCTAATCAAGGGATACAGGTTAACAGCTCTGGGAATAAAACTATACACAAAAGAGATGTCTTAATTTGTACCTATACATGTCACACTATGAAAGCAAGGTCTTCCTGAGTCTTCTCCCTTGTGCCCTATGAATCAGGGAATGTTCAGTCAGCTGGCAGAGGGAGGCTGGTGGTTGTACTAGGCCAGTGGGGAAGGACTCCACTCTATGGTCATTTTCTTATTTGCATGTGTTAATATTGTGTTGATGACTCAAACAACAGCTTAGAGGATCTCCATTGCAACTCTATGCTCTCAGGAATCTGTCCTGCGTCCTTACTCTAATGGGTCACTGTAGATTCCCAAATCAGTCTCTCTAATTCAAGGAGTCTCTGCTATACTCCACTGAGGTTCTCCTTCTGTGTTATACTCTCAAACTGAACCCTTCAGTCAGCCTGTCCTTCTGGGGTTACTGTCCTTCCCTGTCTGATAGGGATTGCTTTTCCAGTTTACTGTGTCAAGCAGGAAAGTCAACCTGGATCTTTTTTTTTTAAATCAAACATTTATTACATAATAAATCAAATTAGTATATTTTATTATATATATTTATTTATTTATTGTAAAAATGTTTTACAGAGGGGTTACAGTTACATGAGTAGGGTAGTGAGTACATTTCATAGCAATCACTGTTACTTACTCCTTTGTTTTCCCCCTACCATCCCTTCCCTTCCCACCTCCCCAATTGCTCCCTCCCCTGCCACCCCGACATTGTAACATTTGTTTTCAACATAGTGTCCTGTACATCTCATCATCACAATGGGTCAGCCTGCATCCCCATTTAAGCATTCTTCTATATCCCTTCCCCTCCCCAAATTACAAAAATGTATATACAATATGCAGAACACCAGTATCAAATCCAGTGAAAACAGGGGTTGTTATAAGAAGAATATAAAAAAGAAACAAAAGAATCACATAGTGCATTGTAAGACACTAGCAAGAAAGAAAAAAAACACTTGTGTCCCTGTCTTGGGGCACATTTAACTTAACATTATCTCATTTGGTCATATGTACATGGCTTTTGACCTTCTCTGCTTGTCTTAGACTTGTACTAGTCATTGCAAAACAGGGGAAATCATGGGACCTATGTTTCTTTGGGCCTGGCTTACTTCACTTAATATAATTTTTTTCAAGTCTTTCCATTTCCTAACAAATGAGGCAATGTTATTCTTTCTGATGGAGGCATAGAATTCCATTGTGTGTGTGTGTGTGTGTGTGTATACACACACACACACTATACATATATACATACATATATATATATATATATATATATCACATTTTCTTGATCCATTCATCTACTGAGAGGCATCAGGGTTGTTTTCATATCTTAGCTATGGTAAATAATGCTATAATAAACATAGTTAGGCTAGTAGCTTTGGTATGACCTTGTTTGTGATTATCTGGGTAAGTGCTCAAAAGTGGGATTGCTGGGTCATAGAGGAGCTCTATGTAGAGTTTTTTGAGCAACCTCCATACTGCTTTTCAAAGTGGTTGAACAAATTTACACTCCCACCAATGCAGTAGGGCTCCATTTTGGCCACATCCCATCCAGCATCTGTTCTTACTATATTTCTTGATTACAGCCATTCTAATTGGGATGAGGCGGAATGTCAACGTTGCCTTGATTTGCATTTCTTTTATGGCTAGAGAAGTTGAGCATTTCTTCATGTGTCTATTGGCCATTCTTATTTCCTCTTCAGAGAAGTCTCTCTTTAAGTCTTTAGCCCACTTATATATCGGACAGTTGTTTCTTTGAGGATTTGCTATTGGGGATTAAGTTTTTTGAGTTCTAAGTATATTTTAGATGTGAGACTCTTGTCTGTTGTATGGCTAGTGAAGATCTTCTCCCAGTCTGTGGACTTTCTATTGATCTTGCTAGCTATGTGCTTTGCCTTGCAGAAGCTCTGCAGTTTCATGCAATCCCATTTATCCAAGCTTTCTTTGATTTGTTGTGCTTCTGGGTCTCTATTAAGAAAATTTTGGCCTGTGCCAAGGAGACCTAGAATTTCTCCTATTCCTTCCTGTAATGTTTTCAGGGTGTCTGCTTTTATTTCAAGGTCTTTGATCCATTTGGAGTTGATTCTGGTGCAGGGTGATAAAAACAGATCTAGCTTTAGTTTTCTACAGATGTTTAACCAATTTTGCCAGCACCATTTATTAAAAAGGCTGTCTATCTTCCATCTATTTCTTTAGCTTCCTTATCAAAGATTAGATGGCTATAGGTCTGTGGGTTCATTTCTGGGTTTTCAGTTCTATTCCATTGGTCCTGAGGTCTGTTCTTGTGCCAATACCAAGCTGTTTTGATTACTATGGCTTTGTAGTAGAGTTTGAAATTTGGTATTGATATTCCTCCAGTGTTGATCCTTCTACTAAGGATTGTTTTTTTTTTTTTTTTGCTATTCGGGGTCTTTTATTGTTCCATATGAATTTTTGGATTGCTTCTTCTTTTTCATTGAAGAATGAGGTTGGGATATTGATAGGTATCACATTGAATTTATAGATAGCCTTTGACAGTATTGCCATTTTCTCGATGTTAATCCTCCCAATCCAGGAGCATGGGAGGTTTTTCTACTTGCTTAGTTCTACTTTAATATCCTTTTTCAGGTTTTTTTTAAGTTTTCACCATACAGGTCTTTCACCTCTTTTGTTAACTCCTAAGTATTTTATTTTTTGTGGGCTATTACAAAAGGTGTTGCTTTCCTAATTTCAGCCATGCTCTTCTCATTATTGGCATACAGGAAAGCCATTGATTTCTGAGGGTTAATTTTATACCCTACTACTTTGCCAAAGTTTCAGATCAGCTCAAGTAACTTGGTAGTAAAGTCCATGGGGTTATTTAAATACAAGATCATGTCATCTGCAAAGAGGGAGAGTTTTATTTCTTCTTTCCCTATTTGGATCCCCGTTATGTCTGCATCTTGTCTTATTGCTGTAGCTAGGCATTTTAATACTAGGTTGAAGAAGAGTGGAGAGAGTGAATATCCTTTTCTTGTTCCTGAACATAGAGGAAATGACTAACTTTTTGCCATTAAGTATAATACTGGCTGTAGGTTTGTCATACATAGACTCTATTATATTGAGAATGTTCCATGGATTCCTAGTTTTTCCAGAACTTTCATCATGAAGTGGTGTTGGATCTTGTCAAATGCTTTTTCTGCAACTATTGAGATAATCATGTGGTTCTTATCCTTGCTCTTTCTGATGTGATGAATTATATTGTTTTGAGTATATTGAACTAGCTTTGCATCCCTGAAATGAATCCTGTTTGATCGTGATGTATGATTTTTTTTAATGAGTTGTTGAAGTCCATTGGCCAAGATTTTGTTGAGAACTTTTGTGTTGATGTTCATCAAAGAAATGGGTCTATAGTTCTCTTTCTTTGATGAGTCTCTGTCTGGTTTTGGGATGAGTGTTATGCTGGCTTCATAAAAAGAGTGTGGTAGTGAATTTTTGCTTTCAATTTCATTAAAGAGATGGTGGAGTATTGGTGTGAGTTCTGCTTTGAAGGCCTTGTAGAATTCAGTTATGAATCCATCTGGTCCTGGGCTTTTCTTGGGTGGGAGTTCTTTTATTGAAGCTTCTATTTTGATGCTTGCTATGTGTCAATTAAGTTGGTTTAAATCATCTTGGTTTAGTTTGGGCATGTCAATATTTGCTAGAAATTTGTCCATATCTTTCAGATTCTCAAAGTTATTAGCATAAAGGTTTGAGAAGTATCCCCTTATTATATTCTGAATCTTGGATGTTTCTGTAGTGATGTTTCCATTCTCATCTCTAAGTTTGTTATTTGGGTGTGTTCTCTTTTTCTCATAATATTTGCCAATTTTATTAATTTTTTCAAAGAACCAACTCTTTGTTAATTCTTGTTTTTTGTTTGCTTGTTTTTTGTCAGTTGTGGGGCTTGAATGCTGGGCTTGGGCACTGTCCCTGCACTCTTCAGCTCAAGGTGAGCACTGTACCGCTTGAGCCACAGCACTACTTCTGGTTTATTGGAGATAAGAGTCTCATTTTCCTGCCCCGGCTAGCTTTGAACCATGGTCCTCAGATCTCAGCCTCCTGAGTAGCTAGGATTACAGGTATGAGTCACCAGTGCCTGGCTTGTTAATTTTCTCTATAGTTTTTTTGAACTAGAGTCAATTAATTCGGATTTAATTTTAATTGTTTGTTTCCGTCACTGGATTGGGATTTAGTTTGTTGATCTTTTTCAAGAAGCTTTAGGTGCCAAATTAAATTGTTAATTTCAGATCTTTCCAATTTGTTAATGTGGGAACTCAGAGCTATAAACTTGCCTCTGATTACTGCCTTTGCTGTGTCCCAGAGGAGCTGATAATTTGTGTGTTCATCTTTGTTAAATAGTATGAACATTTGAATTTCCTTTCTAATCTCTTCCATGACCCACTGGTGGTACAACAATGTGTCGTTCATCCTCCATGTGTTACCGTATTTCCTTTGGTGGCTTTTGGTGTTGAATTCTAATTTTATGCCCTTGTGGTCTGAGAGAATGCAGGGCATAATTTCAATGTTTCTGAATTTGGACACATTTGCTTTGTAGCCTAGAGTATGATCTAATTTGGAGAATGTTCCATGTTCTGCTGAGAAGAAGGTGTAATCTGATACTGCTGGGTGAAATATTTGGTAAATGTCTGTTAAGACTAGTTTTTTAAGATCTGAGGTTTCTCTGTTGAGTTTTTGCCAGGTTGATCTATCTAGCAGTGATAGTGGTGTGGTAAAATCCCCAACAATTAATGTCTTGGGATCTATGTAAGATTTGAGGGAAAGTAGTGTTTCTTGGATAAATTTGGGTGCTCCATTATTTGGTGAGTAGATATTTAGAATTGTAATATCCTCCTGAAGGAGAGATCTCTTAATTAGTATGTTGTGACCTTCTTTATCTTTTCTCACTAATTTAAATTTGAAGTCTATTTTATCTGATAGTAGGATTGCAACTCCTGCCTGTTTATGGAGGCCATTTGCTTGGTAGATTTTATTACAGCCTTTCACTTTCAGAATATGTTTATTTTTGTGAGCAAGGTGTGTCTCTTGAAGACAGCAGATAGAAGGATCTTGCTTTTTGATCCAACTGGACAATCTAAGTCACTTAATTGGAGAGATAACTCCATTAATATTGAGGGTTAGGACAAAGAGGTTTTTGTCAGTCCCTACCTTTTTATCCATTTTTTGGGAAGGAAGCTGTGCCTTGGCTGTTCTTGTTGTGATTATGTATTTCTCTGTTGACTGCTTCATTGCCCATATTCTGTTCTTGTAGAATGTCTTTGAGGATTTTTTGAAGAGCTGGCTTGGTAGCAAATATTGCCTCATATTTTCCTTGCTATGGAAGGTTTTTATTTGTCCTGCTATGAATGAGAGCTTAGCTGGGTAGATTATTCTTGGTTAGTAGTTATTTGACTTAGGGCATGGCATATCTTCTTCCAGGCCATCCTGGCTTTTATGGTGTCTGCTGAGAAGTCTGAGGTAATTCTGATTGGGTTACTTTTATATGTGATTGTTCTCATCTCCCTGACAGCTTTAAGAATTCTTTCTTTAGTGGCTATTGAGCCAGTATGGGTTATAATGTGATGGTGGGATGACCTGTTCTTGTCTGGTCTATTTGGGGTTCTAAAAGCTTCCTGTATCTGCATGGACCTGTCCTTTGGTATATTTGGAAAGTTCTTTGCCAGGATTCTGCTGAATAAATTTCCTAATCCATTGGCTTCCCTCTCCAGGCCCTCTTGTATATCTATTATTCTCAAAATAGGCTTTCTGAATGTATCCTATGTTTCCTGCAGTGATCTGTCATGCTTCTTAGTTTTGCTATGAATAATTGTGTGCTCTTTCTTTATGGAGTCTAAACTGTCTTCAGCCTCCAATGGTCTTTCTTCACCCTCCTCCATTCTACTTTGAAGGTTTTTTACTTCGGTGTCTATCACCTTTGCTCCTGCTGGTCTTTCTTAATGGTGGCCAGCTCCTTATTAAGGTTTTCTTTTAAGTCTTGAATAGATTGCCTTACCTCCTGGAGGTGGTTATTAAACTTTTCTTTCCACTCCTTAATCTGGGTTCCTATCTTTTCATTCGCTTCTTTCTCCCTCTGTTGAAGTTCCTTTATCTTTTTATTTGTGGAGGCCATGAAGTCATCTATTAGCTTCTGGTTGGTCTCATCATGTTCTCTGATAACCCTATGCAAGGTATCCTATTTTTCATTCAGCAGGTTTACCAGACATGCTTTTAATCTATCTTAAACATTATCCTCTAGGTCATTCTGGGACTGCTCTGTAGGTTGTTTATGTGGAGATGTTGTTGGGGTTTGTTGATTGGCCATTTTTTGTGTGTGTTTCTGCAGTTAGTTCTACCTATTTGGAGACAAGAACCACACTGGTACTACAGTAAGATAGTCTTTTAGGACCAGAGCCAACCCAGTGTTGTGTAGATGTATAGATCTTAGGGTTTCAGTGTTATAGGTAGGTGTTTTCCTATTTAGTTCTCTTTTTCTTTGCTTAGGGGAGGGATATTGTGACTTTGGGGTAGAGATTATGTATAGTTGTAACTTTTGAGACAATCTGGGTTTGGCTGATAAGTAGTCTGCTCCTTAAAGTTAAGAAGATGGGCCCCTTGTACTCAAAATACTCAAATGGAATCAATTTTGTAGTCAAATATAGAACCAATTGTAAGCTGGGTCAGATATAAACCATTAAGGATCAATGGGCTGGAGCAGATGGAGAAGTGTAGGGTTAGGATTGGAGAGATACAAATTTAAGTTCAGAAGAGAACTAGGGTATAATGATAGTAGATGGGTAAGAACAGCTTAGGGGAGAGGTATATGTAGTAGGAAGAGAATAAATACCTTGTTACTGAATGTAACAGGTTGAAAAGAATTTGAAGAAAGGTTTTGTAGGGAATAGCTTAGAGATCTAGATGAAGATAAGAAAAACAAGTTATACATAGGTGTATTTGGGAGACTTGCTGAGATTAGAAAAAGATTATTCAGATATTATTGGAAAGTCTAAGTTAACTCCTGTAATTATTGTTTACACACATAGAAAGAGGCCTTACTTTTGTATAGAACTAGACAGGGTAGTTCTGATGGAATAGTAGTATATTGTGGATAGAAAGGAGAAGGGGAGAGTGAGAAGAAAAGAAAGAAAAAAACTGACAAATTAGGAAATTGGAAAGTGGAAGAAAAAAATCAAATAATAAGGAAAAATAGAAGCTTTAAGTGGAATAGCAAATCCTAAATCACAATACACATAAGCAACACATAGAAATATAAGCAAACAACAAATGATCAGACATGAAAACAAAATAAAACAAAAACAACAATAAAAAACTAAAAGTTTTTCAGGTTCTTTGGGGGTCTCCCTGTAGTCCTCAAAGCCGATTCCTGATAGGACCTTGTATGCCTTGCTGTAGTCCACTTTCCTTGTGGCTTTAATGGGAGCAGATGGCCTTGTGATGGGGGAGGGTGCCTGCTGTCTAGAGTCCCACTCTCAGGCCTGGTAGGGAGTTTTGGGAGTTTCAGGTTCTAGACTGCTATCATAGGCCTGGAGCTGTGTCCCCAGGCTTTCCCAGGTAGCTACAGGAGCCTTATCAACAGAGCTTAAGTCTGTGTTCTGGTAGGATCCCTCCCTTTTGGAAGGGGGCTTGGGTCAGAGGGCTTTGGGATCCCACAGGGAATTGCCACCCAGGGAGAGGACCCAGTTGGGTTACTCATGAGGTCTGTAGCTGGTGGTGCACTGGACCACAGAGCATGTGCTGTGGTGGGTAAGATGGAGTTGGCAGGTTCTCAGTCAGAGGGTCTGGGTGTTGGCAGGTCCAGGTGTGTGTGTGGGGGGGGTGGCTCTGCTGATGCTGAAGATTCTCCTCTGTGGAGGCATAGGGAGTCCTGGCACTGAGAGGACCTGGGGAAGGTTGGTGCGGCAGGCTGGTGTGGACTGCGGGGGGGGGGGGGGGCCCATGCTGGTCTGCAGCAGAGGCAGACAGGTCGGAGGTGGCAGGCAGCAGCAGGCAGCCTTGGGGGTGGCTGCCTGTGGCTGCTAGGTGTGTCAAGGGGAGATGCGGGCAGCAGCTTGACAGTGCAGTGTCTGCAGGAGCCTGGGATCTTGCCAGGTGGCAGCAGGGAGGGAGCAGGTCCTAGCAGAGTGCACCTTTGGCAGGGCAGTCGGCCTGTAGAGCATAGAGTGATAGATTGGCTGCGGCTGTGGTTTCCTGGGGGCCTTGGGCAGGGTTGGCTGGGGCCCACAGGGATCCCGCCAGCACTGCAGGCACAGGCTGACTTTGGGGGCTTACCCGGTGGTGCCAATTTCTGGTGATTGTAATGGCAGTGTTGCTGAGTTTGCTCCTTCTTAGCCGCCCTGGGGAGGGGGTGGGGAGAGCAGGTTGGGGTAGGTGCCATTGGCAGACTTGGAGGTCTTCACCAGATTCCCTCCTAACTTTCCACACGTCTAGTGTTGAGTGTTTTCTTCAGTTTTGGGGTGCTCCTCTGCTTAAAGGCTGTAGAAAGTCCCGGTGCGGCACAGTGGGGCAGCTGCTCCGCAGGGGTCCCGTTCACTGTTGCTCTTTTCTCTTTCCTTGTTTGCCTGCTAGGAGAGTCCTCTTGTCATAGAAAAAGACTTTAGGTATTTAAAGTTTGATTGGAGTAGATCTCTTGAGGTAAAGTGTGGCTGTGCCCCTAGATCTTCTTTTGGTCAGAGACACATAGTGGGACTTCCCTGTTCTCTCAACCTGAATCTTGTCACTCACTCTCAGGGAAAGCAAAAGGGTGCCTTCTGTTCTTTAAGTCTTTTACATTTACCATTATTACTTAAGTTTCTTTTTATGAGAGATATTTCTTACTATCTTTATGTAGTTAGATAAAGGAGTTGCCATTGAACAGAGTGATTTATGAGTATAATGCATCAGGACCGGTGTTAACCAACATTAAGCTTAGTGTCTCCATATTCATTTCTTTCACTTGTGACTAAGTCAATTTTAGGCTTAATTCATCCAAATATCAAAGTGTTTTATGATTTTACTCTGTGTGTGTGTGTGTGTGTGTGTGTGTATGTGTGTGTGTGTATGTGTGTGTGTGTATGTGTGTGTGTGTGTGTGTTGTAGCTTGAACTCAGGGCTTTGCACTCTCCCTCAGCGTCTTTGCTCAAGTCATTTCTACTTCTCATTTTGGAGGTCAGTGTCTTACGGACTTTCCTGACCTGGCTGGCTTTGAACTTCAGATTTCAGCCTCCAAACAGCTAGAATTACAGGTATGAGCTGCTGGCACCTGATATATTTGTTGATTTTATGTTACTATCAAAATACCATTACTAATAACTGAGGTTTGCAGGGCAGAACTGAGATCTAGAAGAATAATGAACACATGATTAATGGACCAGTAAGGAAACATACTGACAAAATAATGTTCCTTTTCAGAGTTGTTGTAAAAATTACTGGGTAACCATCCAGCATTAAAATGTTTTTCAAAAATGTAATTCTGTTTTAAAATCTTACCCAACTTGATCTCATCCCTCCTTATTTTGTTTTTAAATTGCTTTGTGAGCTTGAGTTATTCATCTGTATCATCTTTCTCCTGGTACATTGTGGGTGCTTTAATATTTCATTTCATTTGGATCTGTCCTTAAAGTTCCCAAGAAGACCTGGCACTGGTGGCTTATTCCTGTAATCCTAGCTATTCAAGAGGCTGAGATCTGAAGATCGAGATTTGAAGCTAGCCTGGGCAGAAAAGTCCTGGTGAGACTCTTATCTCCAATTACTCAAACACTGGAAGTGAGTGCTGTGGCTCACGTGGTAGAGCACTAGCCTGAGGCACAAAGAGGCTCAGGGACAGCACCCAAGCCCTGAGTTCAAGCCCCAATACTCATATACACACAAAATAGGAGAGAGAATTTTCCTCACTTTTAGAATGTAATGGCTATTTTGGAAAAGAGGTAGAAGGGATTTCAGAGGCAATTACTTAATCTTCAAATTAAGAAAAAAATACAATCAAGTAATCAAGTTCTTAGTGGGGTCTGAAGTTAGGCAAACATAAAACTATTGTATAGCACACTGCATCAAGTGACACAGAGCAAGCACGCAGGGAATTTGAGACCAGCAGCAACAGCACAAATGCTGATTTCTAATTATCAGGTACCTCTAGAAGCCAGCAGTTAGCACAGAGGCTGATGACCTAGTTTTTGTACTTTTGTTTTTTTCCCCCTCAGTTTCTTTTGCAACAGCAATTTATGATTGTTGGCTTATTTCAGTTGTGAGTTGCATTACATCCCTCTTATTGCAAGTTATCTGCTCATGAAAATTCATTAGCCCTCTTGCCTACTACATTATCTCCCCCCGAGATTTTCCAGTAACAGCAAGTCTTTTTCTATTTACTGAGAATCAACAATTTGCATCAGTCTTCCACAGATGCCTTTACTAACAAGTGTGCAACCTGACCTTGCCCCTTTATACTAGAGCAATCCACACACATCACATACATCAAACTTCCAAACTTATAGGTGAAACTACAATATCAGCTATTGTTCAGATCAATGACCTCTTACCAATTTGATGTCATTTAGATGTCAAGTATAATTCTGCCTTGATCTTCAACCCATTACCCATTCTTCAACATAAACCTCTTTTTCTCCATCTCTCTCTCTTTGTCTCTCTGTTTCATTCTGTTGCTCACTTTCAGTCTTCTCTATGTCTGTCTCTTGGTCTCTCTCTTGCTCTTTCTCTCTGTGGTTTAGCTAACCTCACCCAGGCAAAGCACACCCAGGAGCCCTATACTTCAATTCAGGAACTATTTTTTCCTCAGTTCCATTGTTCATAATAGAAGACGTATGTAGAATTTTCTATTGAGTTTTTACTGTGTGGCTACAGCTCATGTAAACTTTCTAGGTTTCTAGCAAGTACAATTCTCACCAGAAACAAACAAAAATTTAATGGGTGCTCTCTTATGCTTGTGCTATGGAGGCAAAGAATGTGAATGGCTTGTCATTGTCCTTTTTAATTTTTTTTATTTTTGTGCCAATATGGGGCTTGAACTCAGGGTTTGGGTATAGTACCACAGCTTTTTTTTTACTCAAAGATGGTGTTCTACCACTTGAGCCACACATCTACTTCTGTTTAAATTTATTGTTTGTTTGTTTATTCAGTTTGGTGGTTAACTGGAGATAAGAGTACCATGGACTTTCCTTCCTTGGCTGACTTTAAACCACAATGCTCATATCTCTGTGTGTGCATGTGCAGCACACACTCTATCAATGAGCTACATCTCCAGCCCTAGTGTAACTCTTTACTATGCTTAAATCACATTCTTATGAATACATTTTTTTTTGTCTGTTGTGTGGCCTGAACTCTGGCCTGCATGCTGTCCCTCAGCTCTTCAGCTCAGAGTTAGCACTCTACCACTTGAGCCACAGTGCCACTTTCAGCTTTCTCTGCTTATATGGTGCTGAGAAATTGAATCCAGGACCTTATGCATGCAAGGCAAGCACTCAACCACTGAGCCACCATCCCAGCCCTACATTTTTTCTAATAAAGAACTACTGTTAAAAATCAAAGGCTCACAAAGGAATCCAATTGCTATTTGATTAAAGTTTAGTGACTACTAGAAAACATATTAAAGATTTTATTTAATTAATTAGTTAATTTTATGTATGTATTTATTTTTTGTGTGTGCCAGTACTGGTGCTAATCACTGTGCTTTACCTTTGTTGCTGAAGACTGGCATACTTGAGCACACTTCTGACTTTTTGCTAGATAATTGGTGATAAGAGTCTCACTTTCCTACCTGGCTTCCTTAGACCATAATCCTCCAAACTCAACCTTCTGAGTAGCTAGGATTATAGCAGTGAGCCACTATAGCCCAGCTTGAAGATTTATACTTTAAGTGCTTACATTTAGTAGACAAAATTTCAACACCACTGCAAATTCTAAAGTGATTCTTATCTCCAGCATTTAACATGACTGTACACTTCCTCTTTCAAAACAAAATTTCTATACTTGGCCATTGGACAGCAACTCTCTCTTAGTGCCTCTCCTGCTTCATTAGTGGCTCCCTTCAGGAGACATGAAGGTCCCTCCTCCTTGTGAGTTGGTGTTCCAGTATGTTACTCTTTGGCCTGCTACTCCTTTTCATTTACAAATACAGTCTATATGATATGATCTCACCCAATTCCATAGCTTGAAATAATATCCTGATAGACTGTAAATTTATATCTTCAGTGACAACTTCCTCTATGAAGTTGAGACTACAAATAATTACTTGTAGATCATCTAGAGTTGGGCCATTTATAGACAACTCAAATTTTGCATGGGCCACACCAGGTTAAACTGTTCTTTAATGATCATTTCAGTAAGTGTCAGGGTCTTTCTAATAGATGCTTATGCCACAAGTTTGAGGAATTATCCTTTTGTTGTTGTTGTTGTTGGTTGTGGGGCTTGAACTCTGGCTTGGGCACTGTCCTTGCCAGGGCTGGCTTTGAACCACAATCCTCAAATCTTAGCCTCCTGAGTAGCCAGGATTACAGGCATGCGCCACGGGCGCCTGGCAAGGAATTTTATCCTTAATTCCCCATTTCTATTTCAATATTCCATTCCATTAGTGAGTCCTATTTACTAAGTGGCTTTAGCATTCAACCCCTTTCCAACCTTCCCTCCAATGCAATTCAGGTCCAAATGACCATCATTTCTTGATTTAGCTCTTTCAGTTGCCATTTGTTTTTGTCTTCAAGTACATACTCTTGACCCTAGAAACTCTACTCTCTAAACAGCCATCAGTGTACTTGTTTTTAAATACACTAGTGGCTCACGTCTGTAATCCTAGCTACTCAGGAAGCTGAGAGCTGAGAGTCTTGGTTTGAAGTCAGCAGGGGCGGGAAAGTCCATGCAACTCTTATCTCTAATTAACCAGAAAATAGCTGGATGTGGAGGTGTGGTTCACATGAGTGCTAATCTTGAGTGAAAAGCTAAGTAAGAGCATAAGGCCCTGAAATTAAGCCCCTATAAAAGCTCAAAACAAATTGAAAGTTAAATTACACAAGTTGCACTAGCTCTAGTTCCAGTTCAAATGTTCCAGTACGTTTCCAGGTGACTAGTTCTCCTATACAACCCCTATGCTTCTTTAAATTAAATTCATCATCCTTCTCACTCTGTCTCAATCACTGTATATTCTCTTGTTCCTTGGGCATACCATGAATGCAATGCCTTAGACCTCTGGCCTTACTAGGGCCTCTCTCTAGAAAAGTCTTTCCCCAGCTACTCACATGACTCTTTCCTTAGCTTCTTTAAAGTCCCTACTCAAATGTTACCTAAACAAAGTTCTTGCCTAATCAACTTTACCATGATAGCTCATCTTATTCTTCTCATTTCCATACTCTATCCCTTTACTCTCTTTACTATTTTGAAACACATACCACTGTTAGCAAACAGCTGGCTAAGTTTCTTCTACTTTACTAAGATAGAAATCAAAAGTAGGCAAGGAAGAGCTCATCTGGTGTTGGCAGTTCTGGGCCCTAGAATTCCAAAGGTCTATGAGTAAGCTGATAGACTCAAAGACTTATAACTCCAAACTCTGAGACCTAGAGACTATGGTTCTAAGCTCTGGAAAACAGAGACTTACAATTCTGGGAGCTCAGGTTGAGGCTTGTTGCTCTGGGCCTCAGTTAACTGCAGCTTAGACCACAGCAGTTGGTATAATCCCTGGCTCTTTTTAGCAGCTAGGGTAGCAGCTGTTGGTACAAGTTGGTTTTACAGCTCCATGCCTTTGTTGTCAGGATCCTCAGTCTTACTTCTGTTACAACTCCTGGGCCTCAAGCATCAAGACCCTTAACCCTTAAAAACAGGTATAGCTATCAGGCCTTCATTATTAGGAACTTTGCCCTGGAGTCTACCATACCAGTGACACTGACCCACATTTTTGACTCTTCACAACTTTCTGATTTTTGCTGTCTTGGCTGTCCATGTTCCCTACCAATCCATCATCATTTTGAACACACACAAAAGTGAGAAAAACAGCATGACTATATAGGAAGGTGGTGGTGTAGAATGCAAATATAGATTGAGTTTCAACCAGAAACAACAGAGGTTCTAATTCCACCAATCACAAACTTTCTGTTGAGTCATTAAGGGACGTGTTACCTATTTGGCCTGTGAGAATATCTGCAGTCTTTAGAGTGCACTTGAGGCTTGTAATGACTAAAGCTGTTACAAGTTGTCTACAGCAGTCATGGCCTGAACATGGCTTTTCGGAGCAGGATTCATAGCTTCAGTTGTAGTGTTCCCCGAAGATGGATTGTAGGTTTTGTTTTTGTTTTTTAATTTTTAAGGTATCTATGGAGTACTCGAAGCAGCTATCTTGCCATAAAACAGTCTGGCATGTCACCTCCAAAAGAGAAACTGCCTGGTTGACAGTTCTCTGTCTTAAGGCAACTAAACACAAGAAAAGAGGCTGAAAACTGTCAACTAAAGAGTCATGTGGAAGCCCTCAACAAGTTAGCTTACTGAAGGAAAAGCAAACATTGAAAGGGTGAGTTGTAATAAAGACCAATTAACATTCTTATCAGTTTATTTAACAGCACTTAATTCTTAGTAAAATAGCCTCCATTTTACCACCTCTTTTTACATATTATGTGATAATTGTCTGTCTCCTCTAGAATGAAAGCTTTATGAGAGCCAGAATATTGTCTATTTTGTCCATTGCATATCTCTAGCACCTATACAATTGCCTAGAATACAGAAGATCAACTGTAAATATGTTCATTATAATTTCCTTTCAATCAAATGATCATTTTCGTGACCCATAAGTGCCTGAATGTAGTACATCTGAACTTTTCAGTAAAAAGTGTAATTTTCAGTATATCTGATACCAATTTTATTTTCCATTGATTGAGGAAAATTGTTGTTTCTCATAAAAAGTCACAGCAGGAGCTGAGCTGTGGCTATCTATTGAGTTTCCCATGAATAGCTTACTAGAAACAAAGACCATATCAAAGATCAACCCATAGTTTGTTTTTGCTATTTTATTCAAGGTTTTAGCTAAAAAGCAGATCACTTCCAACTTCCTCCATTGCCAAAGTAAAATGTACATGGAATACAGTCCACTTCTAAAATGTTTTTGATGAAGAGGAAGGGAAAAGGAAGGTCAGCAATGGGAACTGCACTGATAATGCTTTTTATTTCAAGAAATCCAAACTAGTACAAGGATCAATTTCAGAAAGCATTTTATGTAGACATTCTTTAAAGGCAGCAAGACATGTAAAACACAGAAATCTATACCTACAAATGGCTACCATCAGAGAATTTGAAATAATTCAGATTTTGAAACCATGCACACTAAAACAAAAACTTTCCATAAAAGCAAAACAGTACACATCTATCTCTCAAATTTTACATGGCAAGAGTCAATGATGCAGTACGAAAAGGTGGTTTATGTTAAGTCTAACAGTGGAACACTCTTCAACCTTTTTTTTTTTTTTTGTCAGCTATGGGGCCTGGACTCTGGGCCTGGGCACTGTCCCTCAGCTCTTCAGCTCAAGGCTAGTGCTTTACCACTTGAGCCACAGTGCCACTTCTAACTTTTTCTGCTTATGTGATGCTGAGGAATTGAACCCGGGGCCTCATGCATGCAAGGCAAGCACTCTACCACTGAGCCACCTTCCCAGACCACTCTTCAATCTTTTATTTTCTAATTCAGAACATTAACGGTACACCCAAATCTCTGTATTCTGTCAAATAAAAATCTAGACCAGGATGAGGGATGAAGTTACAATCAACTACTTCCAATAGAAATGGAGGAAGTGTTGCCCCAGAGAGGTCTCTAATTTCTAGATTCTACATCCAGTAACAATTACTTATAAGTCTACATTGACTTTTCAGATTGGGAAAGGGAATGTTGTGCAACCCTGGACTTCCTTCTAGTTATTCCCAGGAGAGTAGACAACAAAACGAGAAAAGAGCTCCTAAAGCTGAAAGAAGGCCAATTCCTCACCTCATCCCCCATATAAAATGTCTGCTTCCAGTTATTGATGCAAGTCATTTTAGGAAATGAATCAGAACTACTGCTCATTAATCAAGAAGGTCACATTGCAATGTTTGATTTTTTATCCTCTTCTCTAACTAGATAAATTGCAATAGATAATGATTATTTTTAACTTTAGAAAATACATATTTAGCCTTTATAAAGTAAATATCTCTTTTAAAAATAATTTTGATATGCTACTGATGACCTTAAAAAATTTGTACTATAAATGCCACAGTTGTATTTTTCAGTGTCTTGGGGTCTACTAAAATACCAGATCTCCTTTTGGTGGGGAAATGTCAGATTAGTTATTTAATCAAGGCAAGGTTTTCTTTAAACCAGAAATTCTCAGATTTTGCTATGTATCAGAATCACCTGGAGGGTTTGTTAAAACACAGAATACTGGGCCTTCACCCCAGAGTTTTTAATTCAGTTGGTCTGGATTTTTAACAAGTAATCTGGTGCTGATTTAAACTTTTCATTTATTGGTTCTTTAAAGAGTGGTACAGATTTATAATCCAGGATCTGCATGGGTCTTACTATATTTTTCTGAAGGCTGTCCCCAGACCAACTGAGAGAAAAAAAACCCTACATATATATGTGTGTATATATATATACACACACACACACACACACATTTTTTTCTCTTTTCTAGCAACAATAGTGTCCATGCATCAAAAGAGCTCTGAACAGGATATTTTCTTAACGTTCATGTTTTCTGTGTGGGAACTTGGAATATTTCCTATTAGTCATCAGAAGAACTATATCTACTATCTCCAGATGCCTTGGACTGTCACCCTCCCCAGAACAGGGTCCATACTTCTGGGGAACAGAAGCCATGGCTACATATCTCTTCCTAGAAGGTCTATCTCATCCAGGAGGAAGTCCATGTCTTCCCGGCTCACTTGAGGGTTGATCAGCACCTGGCGGAAGAAGTTGACCTTTCCTTTGTGGGGCTGGTAGCCCAGCATGAGGCTTCCCTTCTTCATCATCCTCTCTTTAATGGCAGGGGCCACCTGCAAGGGAGGAGAAGGGAGAGGTGAAAGGAGCATTTCAACTGGACAAGCTATTCACAGATATAGATTAGGCAATGCTGTAATAATGCTTTATTGAAAACATGGCTTGTGATTACTGATTCAAGAATGTTAGACTTATCAGTTCATTAAATCTCTGAAGAAAATACCAGCAGCAAACCCATTTATAAATGAGGACACAAACGTACGTGGACACTAAATAATTATACCTAGGTCCTAGGCAGTCTTACTAACAGCATATCCTCTGAAATGTAATTGTTTTTTTGTCATCATGGGGCTTGAACTCTGGGTCTAGGCGCTGTCTCTGAGCTCTTCAGCCCAAGGCTAGTGCTCTACCACTTGAGCCACAGCGCCACTTCCAGTTTTCTGGTGGATAATTGGAGATAAGAGTCTCAAGGACTTTCCTTGCCCAGGCTGGCTTTGAACGGTAATCCTCAGATCTCAGCCTCCCGAGTAGCTAGGATTACAGGCATGAGTCACAGGTGCCCAGCTTGAAATGTAAATTATGATACAATACTGCCTTACAAAAATCAAATTATGACTGGGCATTGGTAGCTATTCAAGAGGCTGAGATATAAGGATTGTGGTTTGAAAAGAAAGTTTGTAAGACTCTTATCTCCAATTAACCTGCAAAAAGCTGAAAATGGAGCTGTGGCTCAAGTGGTAGACTGCTAGCCTTGAGCAAAATGCTAAGGAACAGTGCCCAAGCTCTGAGCTCAAGCCCAATACCAGCATACAAACACACACACAAAAATCAAATTATGTGGGACTGGGAATGTGGCTTAGTGACAGAGTGCTTGCCTAGCATGCATGAGGCCCTGGGGTTCAATTCCTCAGTACCAAATACACAGAAAAAGCCAGAATTATGCTATGGTCCAAGTGGTAGAGTGCTAGACTTGAGCAAAAGAAGCTCAGGGACAGTGCCTGGGCCCTGAGTTCAAGTCCCAGGACTGGTTAAAAAAAATCAAATTTTGTGTCCTTAGGCATTCTTGTCTCCAAAATACCCACTGTTACAATCCTAGATTTGTTTTAACTATATGAAAAAAACAAAACTAAAAATTAATTCTTACCAGCTTGAAAACATAAAAAGGTCTTGCCACTCCAATATTAAGTAAAATTAAATAAAACTGAAAAATTGTTAGATATGGCCTCCATGTGGGATGTGTATTTCTTTTTTTAATAATAAGTTTTTTTTATTGTGAAAATACCATACAGAGTGGTTACAATTACATGAGCAAGGTAATGAGTTCATTTCTTATCAAGCATTGTTGCCTCCTCCTTTGTTTCCCCTTACCATCCCTGCCCTCCCATCTCACCCCCCTCACCTGCCACCCCCCCCCACCAAAGTTGTAAAGTTCATTTTTCGACATTACATCTTGTACATCTCATTGTTGCAATGGGTCCATCTGTTGGGTCCAACAGGGGTTGGGAAGGTGGCTCAGTGGTAGAGCACTTGCCTTGTATGCCTGAGGCCCTTTTTGTACCACATAAGCAAAAAGAAAAAAGCTGGAAGTGACACTGTGGCTCAAGTGGTACAGCGCTAGCCCTAAGCTGGAGAGCTGAGGGACAGCGCCCAGGCCCAGAGTTCAGGCCCCATGACTGGACCCAAAAAAACCAAGCCCATAAATACCACAAAATAAAATGCAATTTTAAATGCCTGAGGTGAGGAACAGAAATATCAATTCCATCGAGCCTCTCTCATATAGCATAATCATCAGATACTGTAGTTTTAATATGCCCATGTTTTGTCAGATGCCCTACCTGAAGGCAGACCCATCTATTTGTCTAACACTCAATACAATATTTATCTGTTTCAAACAAGGTGTGAAAATTGGGTGTATTGAAACCTCTAGAGATATACTTAGCCACAGATCCTTCTCAAGGAATGTTCAATGATAGTTTAAATTAAACACATTTTCTCCCAGCCGTATAAGGTCTAGAACCTAAGTCTTACAAAACATAGACAACAGCAAAAATAAACACCTATTAAGTGAAATCATCTTGCAACATTAGCAAAAGATTGGAGGTTTCTTACAATATACAAGACACAAAGAGAAAATATACAGTGTCAAAGAAAGCAATAAAATGTAAGACAATGTTAGAGGTCAAATGAATGAGTTAATGTCCACCATCAGCTTCTACAAATTTCTGCAAATATGTCACACATTTTATTTTCAGCTTTCTAGAAATTGAGAAAATAGAGTTATATAACAATAGTTTCACTCTTTTTGCAAAACTTCATGACAAAAACCAGGTGCCAGTATTTGTTGCTTGGAAACCTAACTACCTGAGGCTGGAATCTGAGGATTAAAGCCAACCTGAGCAGGGAAGTCTGTGAATCTCTTATCTTCAATTATTACCAAAAAACCCCCCAAACAAACAGAAGTGGAGGTATGGCTCAAGCAGTACAGCACTAGCTTTGAGCAACAAAGCTAAGAAACAGCGCCTAGGCTATGATTTTAAGCCCCAGAACTAATACAGAAAAACAAAAACAAATAAACACCAACAAAAATATGTTCCACCTAATATAAATAATCTTGTTTCCTTTCCACTATTTTTATGTTTCTCCCTTTATCTTTAGAAAGCATCATACTCTTGATTCTAGCTTCTAGTGTATCCAAGGCTCAAATGAAACAATAATCCAATTGAATCTATCAGGTTTCTGTTTCTTATAAGTCAATCAGAAGTATTTTCTAATGTATTTTCTAAAGATGCTTCAGATGCTTGAATATAAAGATATTTTGAATGTTTAGACTTTTACCCTTGGGTAAGGTTAAAAAAAATGGGCTTCCACTGGCAAAACATGACACACAAGAAAGGGGATGTGTGGCTCAAGTGGTAGAATGTTAGATTGGAGCAGAAAAAAAGCCAAGCAAAGATGCTAGGGCCCTGAGTTCAAGCCCCAGAAATGGAACACACACACACACACACACACACACACACACACACACCACATTTCATCTCCAACTTTCTGAGCTTATACAGAAATGCACAAAGTATTTGTATGACTCAAAGAACTAGCTAAGCAAGGGTTTGACAGTGCAAGTGTTTTATCAATGTGTCCATAAGATTAATTTGCAGATAACATTACTTCAGGCATAATGGCTGTTATTTGCTTAAAATACTTTATGGGAAAGAAAGTAACCCAAGACTGATAACTCATCATATCTCCATCACAAAAAAATTATCCTTGTAACTGTAGTCACTAATTACTGAAAACAAATATTCTCCTAGTCCGTTATAGTTTGTAATATTTTTTCACATGTCTTTTTCCCACCAACTCAAATCTGATTTGAAAGAGAAACACGGTTTAACCATTTAGGGACCAAGAATAGTCTGTCTTGTCAGTCACCAGTTTAACACCTCTGCACTTACAAAAAAAATCAACAAAACAAAACATTTTCTGTTAGTAAGGCTGTAGGTGTAATCCAATGCTGGGCAATTTGGATGTTCTATTTGTGCTGATTACAGCAGAGAAATAGTCCTAATCTGCTCGGATGGGATATTCACAGGGGATGGGACTATGCACAAACTCAGTGTAAGTATCCGAATTCCATCCTACAATAGAGCATGCGTGCTGGAAAGCAATTTGGCAACAGTGAGATTGCTTTTCCAGCTTTCAATTATTTTACTGCTGCTTTGCCTTCAAATTGTAAATCAAATTCTTTCCTTGTGCCTCAGTGCACTGGTTCTTGCATCTTAAGTGGAAGAAGATCCTGACATTTCTATTTGGTTGCACAGCAACTCCATCTACACATTTCTGTAGGACTTCTGTTTTCCTCCACTTAAATTATGGTCCTGAAATGATTTAGTCATTTCAATGAAATGTTGTTGTGATGCTATTGCTGTACATGATAGCATTTTCTATTTAAAAGTTGCTTAAACTCAAGGAAAAATAAAATAAAATGACTCTCTCTGGCTAAGTATAGTCATTTGATAAGCCACGGATCTGGCAAAAATCACAGCTTTTGATTAAAATAAAATGGTAATGTATACACAATGATATTCCTTGGAAAAAGTGTATTATACACTCATTATGAAAAAGGATATATAGATGTAGATATAGATGATATATATATATATATAACTATCAGGAATATATGTATTATTATATGTATAACAAGAATTTACATCTTGTCATACATGTCATATATATTTTCAATATGCAAAGTATGTCTCAAATTATTAATAGGGAAGTACCAGTTTTATTGTTTTCAGTATATCACAGATTAATATTCTTGTGAAATATAAAAATTAACTAGAAAAATGAAATAAAGACAAAAATAAAACCTAATTTTTTTTTCAGGTAAGGGGTAGATTTATTCAGTAGACCTGCTGGGACCAGGCAAGGTTGGCACTCCACGTGGCTGGGAAAGGCCTGGGAATGAGAGAGAGCTGGGAAAGAGAGGAAAGAGAGAGGAAAGAGCTAGAAAAGAGCAGAGAGAGGGGTAAGAACAGTAGCACTCACGTGGTATTCAGGTAAGAGGTAGGTTTATTCAGTAGACCTGCTGGGACCAGGCAAGGTTGGCACTCCACGTGGCTGGGAAAGAGAGGAAAGAGAGAGGAAAGAGCTAGAGGAAAGAGCTAGAGCAGAGAGAGAGAGCAGAGAGAGCTAGAAAAGAAGAGCAAGAGAATAAAACCTAATTTTGATTTATAAATTTAACCAAAAATTACTTTAGAGATAGAGTCTCACAGACTTTTCTGTATGGCTTGACTTGAACTGTGATTCTCTGGGTCTCAGCATTCTACATAGACAGGAATATAGGCATGAGCCACTATCTGAATATGCGTGGTGTTTCTGAGACAGTGTTTTGCTTCCTGCCCAGGCATATGCCTGGAATTTGATGTTCCTATTTTAGGTTCCACAGTACTGCAATGACAGGCATATACCACCATGCCCCATTTTTTTCCATTGATTTTTCTGCCCATGCTGGGCTGGAATTATGATCCTACCAAGTGCACCCTACCAACTGGATAGGATTATAACTCTGAGCCTCTGGAAGACTGATGCTCTTGAGTGAAATTGAGTGGGAAGAAATTGCCTGTTTTAAAGTAAGTGATCCTTTTGCAGCAAATATAAGGAACAAAGGCTGAAAAAAGCTTCTAGGTGGGTACTTAGTGCCTCATGTCACTAATCCTAGTTACTCAAGAGGCTGAGAGCTGAGAATCCTGGAGCAACTCAGGCAGGAAAGTTCATGAGACATTTATTTCCAATTAACCACCAAAAAGCCAGAAATACAGGTATGGCTCAAGTAAGGTTAAAGCACCAGCCTTGAGCACAAAATCTCAGATCAGCTCCCAGGTTTTTCCCATAAGTCAAGATAGCAAAACTTCCAAACTTCTAATACATCCAAAGAGACTTGTGCTTATCTGATTTCTGCTCTAAGCTTTGAATAAATATATGTTCCTCAAAGTCTAGATTTTAGTGCTGTCTTTTGGGTTTTATTATATTCATTTCTCTTTAAGGTAGTAAAGGTTATCTAAGGGATGGAAGATAAAATTAATAATGATTTGCAAACTTTTGGGGCACACATGAACAGGCAAACAAGTAAACTGAAGAGTAAACTACACAAATTATATCATAATTAATTTTTTCAAAGATTACCCTGATCATATCAAATACAGGAAATTATGGTGCACAGTATTTCTCTATTTAAAAGGGTACTTGAAATCTTGGAGTATTTTTTCTGAATTTCATACATCTTTGATAGCTTCTAAACAGAGCTCAGTTAAAGCCATTCAGTGCAATTTAGAGTTAAGCAATTATCTCAAAAAGGCAAAATGGTATGGAATAATTCAGGCTAACATTTCTGAATTGTGCTTAGATCAAGAATGGAAAAATCTGTGTGTGTGTGTGTGTGTGACACACACACACACACACATGCTGGTACTAGATCTTAAACACCAGGTTTCATACTTGTGTTTCTTTCACTCATGGCTGGTTCTCTAAGACTTGAGACAGAACTCCACTTCCATCTCTTTTCTGGCTAATTGAAAATTCAAGAGTCTCATAGATATTTGTACCTGGGCTGGCTTTGAAGCTAGATCCTTAGATCTTAGTCTCCTGAGTAGCTAAGATTACAGGTAGGAGTCATTATCACCTGGCATGCTTCTTTTCAATGAAGGGCAAGACTGTATTTTAGGCTTTGGGAGCCAGACAACCTCAGTAGCAAATTCTCAGCTCTGTTATTCAAGCATAAAGGCATCCATGGAAAGCACATAAGCATGGCTGTGTTCCAATAAAACTTAGAGTCAATGAAATTTGCTTTTGATGATTTTTCAAACACAGGAAACCCTTTCCCACCTCTTAGGTTGTGTGTAATATAATAAACAAACAATAAGCTAGATTTGGCCTAGGGCTGTCATTTGTTAGCTGTCTGGTCTGATTGGGGAAAATAAATTATGATATGTCATATCATATCTTCAAAGGACAAAGTATGGAGAAAAGTATACTTCTTTGGGCTTCTCTCTGAAGTTTTGCGATGAAACTGTACACTACTGGCTCATGCCAGTAATTCTTACTACTCAGTAGTCTGAGATTTTTTTAACTTTTTATTTATTTTTTATTGTGAAAATACTGTGCAGAGGGGTTACAATTACATGGGCAAGATAATGAGTACATTTCTTATCAAGCATTGTAGACTCTTCCTTTGTTTCCCCTTCCCATCCCTTCCCATCCTCCCCCTCTCCCCCACCCAATCCTCCCCCCCCCACCAAAGTAGTCTGAGATTTTAAAGGTCAAGTTTCAAAACCAGCTGTGGGCAGGTAAATCCATGAGACTCTTATCTCCAAGTAATCAGCAGAAAGCTGGAAGTGGAGGTATGGCTCAAATGGAAGAATGTTAGCCTTGGATGAATAAACCAAGTGAGAGTGTAAGACCCTGAGTTCAAGTTCCAGCACCCACATGAAAACAAAAATAATGTTTGGTATTGAAACAGAAAATCAGCAGTCTTAATAACTCTAGCAGAGTAGGCAACGAGAGCTATGGAAAGGTGAGGATGTTGGTGGCTCCTTTCTTTCAGCACCATGTTTTAGGAGCAACTCAAAAAGCAACTTTCTTCAAAATTCATCTGGCTTCCAAATATAATCTGCCCTCATTTTAACTTGAGGAAGATTCTCTCATGTATGATAATAAAATCTAATTGACTGCAAAAGATGATCTGGAAGTGTTCATACTTCATAGTTGGCCCATAACCCCAGCCCCTAACTTCGAGATTTATGTAACTCCTTCCCCATTAAATCACCTTACTTTAAATAAGATATGTGTGATATTTGATTCTGAATCTAGGTACGGATGCACTGGGAGTAAAGGTGGGAACCAGAATTCAAAGGCATGCATGAACAGAGCCAGGATTTAAGTAGAAATCATGTAAAGCATGATTTCTGTGCTCTTATTTAACTCCCCAGTTCCTCTTCATATGCTTACTTTGCCTGATGCATAAACAAACTAGTTCTGTTCACTCTAGGGTGACTCAAACTCCACTTCCCAACGTAGGCCAGACACAGCTCATATCTGGTTTCTTGTAATGATCAATAGTATTCTTTTATTTTTAGTCTCCTAAATGGTCTAGTTCTGAGGACAGATTGCATGATTTAGATTGTGCATATGTAGACCAACAGGCTATTTAGACTGATTTAGGACCCAGTTCCTGAAATTCTACGCGACATTGTGCAAATAGGTAATACCTCTTAGAAACCTCTTCCTGTTCTATTAAAAACTCATAGGTAGCTGGGTGCTGGTGGCTCATGCTTGTAATCCTAGCTGCTAAGAGGTTGAGATTTGAGGATCATAGTTCAAAGCCAGCCTGGGTAGGAAAGTCTGTGAGACTCTTATCTCTAGTAAAACGACCAGAAAACTGGAAGTGGCACTGTAGCTCAAGTGGTAGAGTGCTTGCCTTGAGCTGAAGAGCTCAGGGACAGTGTCCAGGCCCAGAGTTCAAGCCCCACGATGGACAAAATAAACAAACAAACACAAAACTCAAAGGTTAGGAATGTAGCTTCATTGCAGAACACTTGCCTCACATTCATGAGATCCTGTGTTCAATTCCCAGCAATACCCTACAAAAATTACTACCCATAATTGCTTGCAGGATTGCTATAAAGAAAGAAGAAATGATGTATATAAATACATAGAAAGAGAAGCCTAGCATCTGTTAAGTACTCACAAATAGAAATGATATTATTTATTTCTTAAATTGAATTTGTTCTTAATCAATTTATATTCATACCAGGTGTCTTATTACATGATTTCATAGCAATCTCTTGAGACACAAACATTTGGAAGTATATAGAAAAACATGACTTGTAATTATCCTTTCTCCCTTAAGCATCCAAACTGTATCTAAATATTTATAAAAGGAGTTGTGAGTAGTTTTAGAAATTAAATCTTATACCTCATGTATACCACTACTACATTAAACTTCTAGACATGCTCCAAGTTATTTTGCAATACTGACATTTAAATCTATTTTTCTGTAAAAATGTAAGACATGTATAAGGATACAGGTTGACCTATTGTAACAATGAGATGTACAAGACACTATGTTGAAAACAAACTTTACAACTTGGGGGGGGTGGTAGGAGAAAAACAAAGGAGGAGGTAACAATGTTCGATAAGAAATGTACTCAATACCTTACCAACGTAACTGTAACTCCCCTGTTCAGTATTTTTACAACACAAATATATATAAAAAAGTAAGACATTCTAGACACTAGTTCATACCTGTAATCATAGCTACTCAGGAACCTGAGAATCGAGAATTAGCTGGCTTGGCAAAATAGTTGGCAAGACTCTGCTTCCAATTAACTTGCAAAAAGCTGAACGTGGATCTGTGGCTCAAAGGACAGAGTAGCAGCCTTGAATAACCAAGAGTGAGAGGCACTCTTGGGCTCGTGCCCATTACCATCACAAAGAAAAAATTTTAAAACAATCTGATTGTCTTGGTAGTATTTGGGGAGGGAATCTCTACCATTGAAATTTATTGTGGCCAGGGATGAGTTCCTACTATCGAGATTTCTACCTGATATGTTAGTTGTCAGAATACATAAATCTTCCATAAGTTTTTTTTTTAAAAAAGCTTTATCTACTGGGGCAGTAGTGGCTAATGCCTATAATCCTAGCTGCTAAGGAGACTGAGATCTGGAGATCATGGTTCAAAGCCAGAGAAGTCTGTAAAGTCCATGAGACTCTTAGGTCTAATTAGCCAGCAAAAAGCCAGAAGTAGAGCTTTGGTTCAAGTGGTAAAGTGTGAGACTTGAGTAAAAATCCTCAGGGATAGTGTGTGCCTAGGCCCTGAGTTCAAGCCTTAAAACCAGCACACAAATAAACAAATGAACAAATTAATTAGTTAAAGCTATATAAAGGCTACCTACTCAAAATTCAAGAGTTGGCTCCAGAATTTTGCAGCCACCTTGTTCTTTTGCTATTTATATTTTTATCAAAGGAAGGTATAAGAGCAATTGGTGTTTCTCAAATTTTCTTGAAGGTGAACATTACTGGGAGGAAGGCCCCAGTCAGATCAGCTGGTTTGATTAGACCACTCTTGAGGGGTATGTGATTTTCTAGGTCACCCATTTGTGTCTCCCCTTTGTAAGTTTGGAATATACTGGGCAGTAATATTCTTTAACTAGGACTTGTGAAGAGGCACTCAAAGGTGGACGTGGAGAATAATTCTAGACAAGAAAAGCAATTTTGACATAGCAGGAGAAACAACTGGCAATATTGTCTCAGATTGTTTATGTCCACTTTGCAAGAAAAAAAAGCTAGTAACCTTCAAATTGTTAGCCAATTTTTTTGTTAACCATAATTCTTGATGAGGTAGTCAAAGGTTTTTGTTTGTTTGTTTGTTTGTTTGTTTTGTTTTTGTTTTTGTTTTTTGGCAATTGTGGGGCTTGACCCTAGCACTGTCCCTCAGCTCTTCAGCTCAAGGCTAGTACTCTACCACTTGAGCCACAGTGCCACTTCCCCTGATGAGGTATTCAAAACCCTTAACTAGGACCCAGGAAAGAACCAGTTTCTTTGTTTTGATTACTTAAAGAATCTATTTACCTCTGTGTGTGTGTGTGTGTGTGTGTGTGTGTGTGTGTGCTTTTATTTGCCTGTCTACTTTTTGTCTTAATCTTTAGTATATCCCTCATTCACTACTTTTGGAAACTCTCCACCATTATTTAGAGGTGAGATGAATTAGCATAAATCTCTCAAGCTTAAGTTATATGGAATCAGTGGTGTATGACCCGTGAAGTCATATGTATCTAAGAGATCAATTCAACTTGGAAGAACAGGAAGGAATAAGCTATATTTTTGACTGGATATACCTTTTTCTACTTGCATTTCTATCATTTTCTTTCAGCGTATAGCTGAAAATTCACATATACACAAAATAAAGAATACTTCTACTTAAAAGGGCTGCTCCATTCATGCCCTTTCCAATCCAAACAAGAAGGACCACACAAAAAAGATAAAGTTAGGATTCCAGAAAATCTGAAGAACACCCAGAGCTTCACAGCAGGTGTTTACAACATAGAAATTGCAACAACAGCAATTCCAATAAGCCTAATGTCAGTCATATATTCAAGGTGGCTGAAATAAACAGTCATAAAAGCAAACCAAACTGAACTGAGAGCTTTAGCTGAAGAATGGACACAATAAACATTTTACACACTTTATAAAGAAAAAGCTTAATACTTTATAAAGAAAAAGCTTAATACTTGGTTGTGTCCCAGCAGCTATCTGAGCTAATAGCTCCTGAGTAATTGTTGTGGACCAATACACAAAGTTTAGACTTTGAGAGAAATTCCTTTTGGCCCATTAAATAAAGAGTTCCTCAGTAAATAGCATTTCACCAGAGGTGGTACCTGCACCACAGGTGCATGTTGGAACATGTCAAAGCACTAGGATGATTGCAATAACTCAGGGGTGCTATTTCTTTTCAGTGTCCCACAATTACAGACATTAGATAAACCTTCCAAAGAAAAGATTCCAAAGGATGCCAAGAGGGTTTGTATTAATAACTAGTTTCCAGGAGCCTCAAGATCTCCATTGGCACCTTTGGGTCTTCCATGAACCATTAACCTTGTTTTGCCTCAAACTGATAATCAAATAGATAGGTCAGGTTGAGTACTGGTGGCTCTTGTCTGTAATCCTAGCTTCTCAAGAGTCTGAGATCACAGTTCAAAGCTGGCCTGGGCAAAGAATTCTGTGAGACTGTGGGAAAGAAGTAAATGACAGTAACAGTGTAAGCCCCTGAGTTCAAGCCCTGATACTGACATAGATAGACAGACAGACAGACAGACAGATAGATAGACAGACAGATAGAAAGATAGATGATAGATTGATGATAGATGGAATTGATGGATCAGCAGAGTAAATGGTATCATCAGAGCCCCCAAATCAGCATACTGTTTTCTTAAGATTCTTATCATGTCTAGAGAATATTAGTCTACCAAGGAGAAAAATTTACATAGGCTCCACTTTTCTCTCTAGGTCCTATAGGCAGTGGTCCAGTATTTCTGAAAGCTTTACCTGGCCATGTTAATACGCAGTTGGTGCTTTCATCCTACTGCTGTGATTACTGCAATATGTGGTCGGATTCCCAAGGTTTAGGCCACATAGGTACTGCATTCACATCTCGCCTGTACTCAGTAAGATGAGAAGCATCTTATTTACCTCCATTCTTTGGAATTGAGCAATTGGCCACAGAAATTTTTGTCTTGATTGTATTCCATGCCAACAAGCTTTTAGCAACTAATGAAGCACTACTAGACATTACTACTAGACATCCTGCTACCTAGCAGGCAGGCACAGCTGTCGGAGAAAGTCTTCAGAGGGGCATGACAAAAATGTTAAGGCATAGAACCCACATAGACATGTTCCTGAGTTGCAGAATCACTGGTTTTTAAAGCATATTTGGGAACCTTACACAGCAGGGGTGAAAGAGGAAGTAAGATCAGGGTGTTATGCTATTCTGGCTAATGATCACATTGCTACATTCAGGCTGCCAGAATGTTTGGATTGCATTTGAATTATGCCTGCAAGAGATGCCTTGTGCCCACCTTCCTGCCCACCCAACTGTACCTACATCCAGATTGTGTTGACAGGTGTTGTTGTTGTTTTAAAATCAATTATTTGCTTCAAAAATAAGCTGAAGTCCAAATTGTCTTTTCCATCTTCTCGTTAATCAAATACTTGTATTCACTTTCTGCTCAAAGTTAGATAGGACTTATAAAGCACACTCAGAGCTCTCCCTATCTGTTTCCTTTGCCCCCTATTTCTAAATTATTTGCATACAGCTCACTGCATTTCTTCATTCAGTTTCTGTGCATTCCAAAACACCTGCTGGTGTCAGCCTCAGAGGAGAAAGGAATTTTCAAAATCACATTTTATATACCACGTTTTTGTTATTGAATCATAGAAAGTTTACATGAACATAGTTTAAAAAAACCATTTTCTGTATTGCTCACAAAAACATGGAGAATATGTTCAGGATTAAGGATCTCACCTTGAAATCATTATAACCACCCATCCAAGGTCTGGGGGTATAGCTCAGCAATGCACCGGTCTAGCATGCAAGAGGTATGGTGGATTACATCCCAATGCTCATATATATTCAAATATATGTACACATAAAAATATATGCACATATGCATATTCATTTTAATATGTACATATAAATATGTGTATAGATATGTTCATATGAATGCATGCATGTCTGCACATATGTGCACATGTAGATATATGTACACACGAATGAATGTGTGTATATACATATTAATAGATGTATATATGTGACTATGTAGGCTCAGATACACACACACATACACACACATATACACTCATGAAAGGTCCTTAAAATTAATAGTGTGAATACTGAGCATCAAATTTTTAAAAAACTCTAAATATATTGTTTCTAATTACGCTATTAGAACTGTTGGAAAACATAGACCAGAAGAATACTTATTATTCTAACTCATAAAAAATGTTAACATTTTGTTGTAAGTTGTTCAAGATAAATTCCTTCATACATATTTTTAAAAAGGAGGTTTTTGACTAAAAATTCTAAAAGAAAAAAATGCATTCACATAAAATAATAATTAGATTGTACTATATGTGTATTTTATTTGGCTTTATAATGTGAGTATAGAAACACAGATGTGCTTGTGTCAATAACTAAATGGAGAGTATGACTTTCAAGATTGCATGTATGGTGTGAAGGGAACATTCATTTGTTGGATATTTAGTTTAGTTTCTCTTTGATTTTTTTTGTCGGTTGTGGGGCTTGAACTCAGGGCCTGAATGCTGTTCCTGAGCTTTTTCACTCAAGGCTAAGTGCTTTACCACTTTGAGCCTCCATGCCACTTCCTGTTTTCTGGTTAGTTGGAGATAAGAGTCTCATGGACTTTCCCACCTGGGCTGGATTTGAATCAGGATCCTTAGATCTCAGCTTCCTGAGTAGCTAGGACTACAGTCATGAATCACCAGATCTGTTTCACTTTGATTTTTTTTTTTTTTTTTTGGTCCCGGTGGTGGGGCCTGAACTCTGGGCCTGGGTGCTGTCCCTCAGCTCTTAAGCTCAAGGCTAGCGCTCTACCACTTGAGCCACAGCGCCACTTCCGGCTTTTTTCTTTTTTTTTGCATATGTGGTGCTGAGGAATCGAACCCAGGGCCTCATGCATGCAAGGCAAGTGCTCTACCACTGAGCCACCTTCCCAGCCCTCACTTTGATTTTTAATGAGAATATGTAAACACTTAGCTTTGTGGGCTTCTCTCAATACTTCCTCAGGCTAAATTTCTATAGGTCAAATTGTTGGATACATAGGTATGCAGTTTTCTCTTTTTAGAATTTTACAACTAATTTTAGCTTACAGAAATTTGACAAAGGCAATATAAATTACCCCAGTATTTTCCATCTAGCTTTCTCATGCTATCATTCAGCATAACTACAGTTCAATTATTCACAGTGGAAAATTGCATTGGCATGCTACTATTACCTAAACTTATACAACAGCTTTTTAGCAGCAATACATTTTACTTAAGTAATGGTATGCTTCAAGTTTGCACATTTTGAGAAAATCAATGAAACTGAGTTAATTAATCTTCCTTACACAGCTTGCTCAACATGTTTTTCAAATTGCACACTTACTTTTTATTTGTCATTATTATAGTTGTTAATGCATAATGACTACAAAAATCAATGGGCTTTGCTATGAGTTTCCATATATATAGATATATCATGTTTTGATCTTGTCCATCTTCCTTCCTACCCTGCTTACACTGTCCTTTTTCCCTCTCTAATGCTCCCATTTAAGGATATTTTTAATTTCTGTATGTGAGAGAAAATAGGATACATTTGTCTTTCTGTGTGTGCTTTATTTCACTTAACATGAAGTCCTTCAGTTCCAACTATTTTCCTGAAAATGAATGATTTTATTCTTTATTGTGACTGAATAATACTCTAGTATATGTACATTTATCTTACTTTCTTTATGTGTTCATCTATTCATAGGTACTTAGGCTGATTTTATGCAAATAGTGCCATAACATTCACAGATATACAGGTATCTCTATTATCTGCTCACTTTGATTCCTTTGGGTATGTACCCAAAGGGGATGGGTAAGACATATGGTAGTTCTATTTTTAGTTTCTAAGAGAAATCTCCATACTGATTTCTTTAGTGGGTATACTAATTCACAGTTCCTGTCAACAATAAAGAAGAGCTCCTTTTTCTCCTCCTCTTTCCCTGGATTTGTTGTTGTTGTTGTTGTCTTTGTCGTCATCATTGTTATTTGATAACAGCATCCTAACTAGAGTGAGATGGAATCTAAATGTAAATATTTTTTGTCTTGTGTTATTTTGTTTTGTGTGCTGTACTAGGCTTGAACTCAAGGCCTGGATGCTGTTCTTCAGCTTTTATTTCATTTTGCTCTATCATTTTGAGTCACAGCTCTACTTCAAACTTTTTGGTAATTAATTGGAGATAAGAGTCTCGCAGACTTTACTGCTTCAGTTGGCTTCAAATCTTGATCTTCAGATATCAGCCTCCTGAGTAGATAGGATTACAGGCCTGAGCCACTGGCTCTGGGCTTGAAAAGTAGTTTACACTCACAATTCTCTGATAACTATAGCACTCACTTTTAAATTGAGTATATAACTTGCTCTTTCCTCTAAATTATGGTGTCCCCATTGTATACTGGTGTGGGGGGGAGTTAACAGGTTACAGTGGGCAAGAAGGAGACACGCAGGCAGAAACATTCTCTTTCTAAACCATGCTCTGCAGTGCCACTTTCATGTGTGAATTTCTGTGTAAAATCCTGTTTGACAAATGGACTCTAGTATTTAAAAAGGCAAGGTTTAGCTGGGTGCTGGTGGCTCACATCTATAATCCTAGCTATGTAGGAGGCTGAGATTTGAGGACTGAAGTTCAAAGCCAGATTGGGCAGAAAAGTCTGTGAGATTTTTATCTCCAAAGAACCACCAAAAAATCAGAAGTGGAGGTAAAACCCGGCTTCCCTCTACCCCTCTCTTCCTAGCCCCTCTTCCCCAACACAAAGACAAGATTTGAATTAAATAGGAACTATTTATTATTATTATTCAAACTCTTTACTCTGGAATAACTGAAAAACAACTAAGAGAATTGTTTCCTATTTGCCAAATCTAGTAAGAGATTGCGTCTTGGAGTTTAGAGTTCTTTACCAGGTTGGGGAAGGCATGAGAAAGATCACTAAAAGACATGTTGCTTTGTTGGAAACAAGTTTCTTTGACTAAGACTAAAGTTCAGCTAGAGTGGTGATAATCATACGTAATGACTGCACATAATGGAACGTCAGTGTTCCTAGAGCTGCTACACCACAGGGCATCTTCTCTTCCTAAGGGCTCCTGTGCTTCTGGAAGGCCACCACCATTTATTCCTGCTCTGTCTACCTCCAGGATTTCACAGTCTCCACTGGCCATTTGAATGTCTTTTTGTGAAATGCCTATCCATGTGCTTTGCCCATTTCTGCTTAGGATGATAGAGTTTATTAAGCATATGACGTCTCTGACTGCTTTATATGTTGCAAATGATCTGTTTTTAGTTATTTCATGGGCAGTTTCAATATGCATATGTACATACACATGTTATATTGCTATAAAAATCCTTTCATAGCCTGGCACTTTTGGCTCACACCTATAATCCTAGAGGATTGAGGTTTGATGCCAGCCCTGGCAACAATGTTCCTAAGACTCTTACTTCTAATTAACCACCAAAAAGCCAAGCTATGGCTCAAGTGATGTGTGACAGGAAAAAGCCAAGCAAAAGCACAGGAAGTCTTGAGTTCAAGCCTGATACTGGCAATAAGATAGATAGATGATGATGATAGATAGATAGATAGATAGATAGATAGATAGATAGATAGATAGATAGATAGATAGATAGATAATAGCTAACTAGATATCTTTTCATTAACAGGATTAGAATTCTATCAAGCAGGGGAAATTCATCTTTTCACCTAAAGTTACATGCTTTTCCATTTCTTAATGTGGTATTTTTTTAAGTATGGGTGAAAATTATTTTGCATTCCTGTCACAGGAAGGGATAATAAGTTTGCAGTCCGTAGTGCACTTTGGAAGCAACCTGGTTTGACATCAGAGGCAAGCTCAGAAACCATGACCAGTGTCCAGATTGTTCTCAGGTAAGCTGGTGTTTCCACCTCCAAGTCTTCTTTTTGCATTATGCTATGAGAATGTTCTGGCGGATCCTCCAAAGGCAGGATCCCCAATCCAGGACATTAATCAATCACCAAGCCTAAATGAAGAGGCTTCTGGAACATTTGAGCCCCAGGCATCGAATCCTTCTAGCTTCTTTTCATCTTCCCACAAGACGCACCAGACACACTGTTCTCTTTCTGGGTGCTTTCCCAATTCCTGACCCACAGATTCTGTCTGAATGATGGCGTATCCATTTAAAGCTGCTATGTTTGGTAATCTATGAAATAAAAACTGTTTCTAGAACAAGTTCGGATGTCTTTCACCTTAACGTTTTATGGTCTCTATCTATAAATTCCTCTTCAAATGATTTGTTTTAAATTATTTCTCATAGTTATTTAATACAACTTTTTGTTATTATGGTGATGAAATCCTTCTGAGCTGCCTTCTCATGAAGATTTATTTCCTAGCTCCTAGTTTCTTACTCCTTACATAAGAAATATATATTTTTTGGATATAAACTGTTGCACATCTATTATGGAAAATTTCTAAGTTTTTGTTTTTTTAATTTGATGCCCTTAGGTTTCATAGAGATACATACAATATAAAATAAACATGTTAGTCAGGTCTGGGTGCTGTTGGCTCATGCCTGTAATCCTACTCGGTAGGCTGAAATCTGAGGAACAAGGTTTGAATCTGGCCTGCATAGCGAAGTCTATGCAGCTCTTATCCCCAATTAGCCAGCAGAAAGACAGAACTGGAGGGATGATTCAAGTGGTAGAGCACCAGCAAAAAATCCAAGTGAGAAAGCAAGGCCATGACTTTAAGCTCCAGTACTGACATAGAAATAAATATAAATGAAATGAAATGAAGTGAATATGTTTAGATCTTTAAAATATTCTATAGCTCATTTCTTTTATGATCATTTTACAGACAAGCACAGTATTAACTTGAAGTGCGAAGGGTGAATAGTCATAATTTCTTGTGAAGTTTAATGAGGAATCTTTTCACATTTTATATATTAATCTAGCTCATCACACAAAATGTAAATCATATAACCTTGAATGACCTCTAAGCCTTCCTATCAATTCTGGGATATTTTAGTAAATTTCTAAGGTTTTGATTTTTCTTTCTTGATCTATTTAAATAAGAGAAACAATTTTGGATTATGTTTTTGACTCACTTGTTCAGAGATAAGTAGAAAATGATGAAATTGCTTTTCAAGGCCTGCTCTTGCTTTAGTTTTTGAAATAATGGCATTCTGCCGAACGGTGTACTAAAAACAGAACTTAAGTGCAATACCAGCTAAATAATCCATCTCCTCAGACAGATTTTCAGAGCCCCAAAACACTCCATAAATTTTCCAGCCTGGGTGAGTGGATTATTCCCAGCTTCCTGAAATAAGCCTCTCATTTAATGTGGTTCTGACCTAGTTGGGGAGAATATCTTCAATATCTTCTTCTACGTCACTGATCATCAAAGAGAACAGCCAGAAATACCTGAACTTAACAGACAACTTTCATCTTGGCCCTCACAAAAGGGGTCAGCTTTCTTTAAAAAGGAAATTGAAACTTATATCACAGAACAGCTTTCAGGTGATTTTACTTTTCATTCTATAGCCGCCGCAAATAGAAAGCAAGGAGGGGAAATGCTTAGAATTCTCTACACCCACTGGTGGAAGTAAATCAAAAGCTGTTGGTTGTACCTGTGTTTATTTTATCATGGAGATTATTTGTCAAGTCACAGGCTCTCACCTCAGAAAGGAAAATAGGAACTCGTGTGGAAGAAGAGGCAAAGCTGGGCTGTGACAACAAAACACAGAACAATGAGAAACTCAGAAGAGGAGTGGAAATAAACTTGAGTTCAAATGGATGGAAGTTGTGTAGCTGGCAATGGGGGACTGACTGGGAGGTCCCACTGTTCCCCATTATTCTAGTGCTAGAGACATTGTCTCTACTCCTGACCATGGTGCCTCCAGGTCAGTGTCTACCTCCATTCATCTCATGAACTCTTCTGAGCTGGGCAAAAAGATACCTGTGTTTCTGTAGGCTGCCACTTCCTCCTCTCACTTTGTCACAAGGGTAGGGGTGGCATGTCCCAGACAGGGGCTCCTCCATCAGTTCTGGATACTGAACAGAACTGTCATTGGCCCTTGGGATGTGTAATGTCATCAAGAAATAAACCATGGATATTTGGCTGAGGGAGGGGACTCATTTGTCGCTTCCACATAATAATACCAAAGCAAAACCTAATTCATGTGACTCAAACCAAGGTGTATTTGGTTAGATACTGAAGCAGTTCCACTTGACAGGAAACCTGGGTCACTACTCTTGCTTATTTGGGTGTTTGTGGCTCAAATTGATATTCTCCATTAGGCAGGCATAAGAGACTAAAGCCCCTAATTTGGGGGGATGATGCCAAACACTTCCGTTTCCATAGGCAAAGTGAAAGGAGCAACTTGATGAATCTAAGCTATTGTTCAACTGTAGTAGTTAAAAATGTTGTTTAGCCATATGTACAGATAGTTCAATATACAACAGAAGGTCCGGCAAAACATTTCTGTAAGTAATCAGACAGTAGATATAATAGGTTTTTACAGGCCATAGTCTCTGTCCCAATGCTCAGGCTGAGAGCACAAGCAGTAACGGAGATGATTAAACAAACACACACACACATGTGCGTGTTTATTTCGAGGTAAGGTATATTTATAAATATAGGCAAATGGGCCAGATTTGACCTCCAGGCTGATTCCTACTATCCATAAGAAAATGTAACCAAATCAATCCAAACACCCCTCCCACACCCCAAGTCTAAGCCTATTAGATAATGCTTTATACCTACATTTTATTGTGTTAACATTAGAGCTGCCCATTGGCCACAAAAGGACATAGATAAGTGCCTGATTTTTCATATGTAAACCAGAGATAGTAAAAGCTACTTCCAAATCTTTTGGAGGAATTTAGGAGAAAATATAAAGCAAGGCTCATCCCTATAATCCTAGTTACTCAGAAGGTTGAAATCTGAATATCTTGATTCAGAAGCAGCCTGGGCAGACAAATCTGAGAGTCTATCACTTCCAATTAACTAGCCAAAAGTCAGAAGTAGACTGTGGCTCAAGTAATAAGAGAACCAGCCTTAAAATGAAAAAGCTATGCAAGAGCACAAGGCCCTGAGTTTGAGCCCCAATATGGGCACAGAAAAAATAGTTCCAGTGAGTAAGTACTCAGTGACTTTGTTCTAGATTCATACCATAAGCTAGATCACTGGGCCACTGAGGGATAGCTCTAGAGTAGCTTCCTGCCTGTCTCTTGTGACTATTCAGTGATTACAGTCCTGAAGTACCTCAAAAATATCTACCTGTCTTACCAGTCCCGGCTACAAAATGTTCAACCACAGGCAAACCTAATTACTTATCCCTTGATGGTAACAGGTCCAGTCATTTATGAGGCCAGAGAAGGGAATTTAGGTCAGTCCCAGAGGGATGGATTCCTTCACCACCTTCCTGGACCGAAGAGATGGCTGGGAGACCAAGAATTGATTTGGGACACCATCTAGTGAAGGATTTGTGGAAGTGCAGGGACATAGGAAAATCCCAAGCCAAATTCTGATTCAACTGGTTCGTTAATACTTTCCTTCCGACTATTTTATATAGTTCTGAATGAGAATGATGTTATAAATTTTTTGTTTTTTTTTAAGTTAAGAGAAATTCACAAAGCAGAATACTCAGTGGATAGGATACTCCACCACAGACCAAATTCAGCTAATTACCCTGCTGGCCTCTTGGGTAAGAATGGGAGACTTCCTGTCCTCGCACTTTCTCTTTGGCTACAGAAAATGAGAATGGAGTTAGAACAATCAAAAGTGTCTTGCTGCCAGAAATTCAGCTTGGGAGAATGACTTCCCAGGGTTGGGGAAGAACAATGCCACTCTCTGTGTACTACCTTTCTATGCATGCATTTCTTAGCCACGGGGTTTCTTCAGTTAAACAGAACAAGTGTAACAGGCTTTCACTATGAAAAAAATAATTTTTTTTCTAGAATTCAATAGCATTTATCACCAGAAAATCAGTAGCAACAGCACCTATTTCACAGTGTTCTGCACACAAAAAGCACTCAATAAATATAACATTGTTCAATAACTAGACATGGCAGCCCCAAATGTCAGCCCCAGAAAGAAAGCTGCATGTAATTCAACTGTTACAGTTTGATTTCTTCTCTCTCAAACTATATCCCAAATTTATGTATCTTTGAATTTCTCAACCCCATATTTCAATGTCTTCTCCATTTGGATAGTGATCTATGTGCTCTTGTATTAGGCAAATGCTCAGTGATTACCTCTAAAATTTGAGCAGGAGAGGAAAGCACAAAGTAAAACAAGCTCAACATTGTAATTTGACTAGAATTAGTTATCAGTACTCTGATTGGCTTTTCCTTCATCCATCGTACTATGATTTTAAAGGACTTCATTTGATCATGCCTAGATGTCACCCTAAAGTCATAGTCAGCCAGCCTGCTCTGTAACTGTTAAGGACTTCAGTTTGAAGTCAGCTGGAGCAAGAAAGTCCATGAGACTCTCATCTCCAATTAACCACCAGAAAATGGAAAGTGGTGGCACTACACTTGAGCAAAAGAACTCAGGGTTCTATCAAAATAGGTTGCTTTGGCAAGGTAGGTTGGCTTCTTGTTTTGTTTTGTTGCTAGGACGGTATCAGCAAGAAAGTAGCAGAGGGTACACGTAATTAAGACACACCTCAGGTTATTCAAGAAAGTAGTGGAGAGTGTAATTAAGACTGTTAATCTTATCTCAAAGTCTTCAATGGTCACTTCATGTAAATACAGCATACCCACTTCAAACTAGCAATAACAAGTAGATTTTGAACCTGCTCTCCTCTAATTTTAGCAGAAGGCTGGATCTTCTTCACTAGGGTTAAATAGGGAGCAGCCTGCAAGCTTTGTGTGCTTACTTTCTAATGGTGCACCCTTCTGCCCAGAAATACATTTAGCTTTGCTGAGACAAGTCTTGCTTTCATGTCTTCAGTTGTGACTCCAGTGGTCCTTGAAGAGTGTATTTATAACAACAACAAGTGAAGCTAGCCAGACTCAAAGAAATATAGGTACCATGGCTTCCCTTATCTGCAATAACAAGTATATGTCTAGGACAAGCAGAAGAGGTCAAAAGCCATGTACATATGACCCTATAACCTGATGCTAAATGAAATGAACCCCAAGATAGGGACACAAGAGGTTTTATATTTGTTGCTATTCTTTTTAATGTACTTATAGCATACTATGTGATTTTTTTTTGTTTCTTTGTATGGTCTTCTCCCATGGTACAACCCTTGATGTCACTGTATTTGATTCCAGTGTCCTGCATCTTGTATATACATTTTTCTAATTTGGGGAGGGGAAGGGAAATAACAAAATGCTGAAATAAGGATACAGGATGACCCATTGTAACATAGTGTACAAGAGACTATGTTGAATACAAACTTTACAAATTTGCGGGGCTGGGGTTGGGGTGAGGGGGAGGGAAGGGAGAGAGAATTTGGGGAGGTGGGGAGGGAAGGGATGGTAGGGGAAAATCAAAGGAGGATAAAACAATGTTTCATAGGAAATAGACTCATTGCCTTGCTTATGTAACTGTAACCCCTCTGTAAAGTATCTTTACAATAGAAATATATCTTAAAAAAATCCTAGGTAGATTTTGTGCGTGTGTGTGCACATGCACATGTGTGTGCATGCACGCCTATATACTCAGACTTGAATTTAGGGCCTGTGTTCTTGCTTATTTTCTTTTCACTCAATGCTAGTGCTATACCACTTGAGCCACACCTCCATTTCTGGCTTTTGGCTGGTTAATTGGAGACAAGAATCATGAACTTTTCTTTTGGGCTGGCTTTGAACTGCAATTTCTCAGTTCTCAGTGTCCTGAGTAGCTAGATCACAAGTGTGAGCCACTGGGACACAGTTTTATGCTGTATTTGAGTGGCTCATGCTCCTTGGTTTTTCTCCACTGCCTCAACTTTACTGAAAGACTAGAATGTCTGATGTCTCTCTTACTTTCTCCTTTCCGCTTGTCTATAGTCAGACCATTGTCCACTAGCCATCACTGTCTTTGACTGAGCCGTGCCCTGACTAACCTATGACATTTTTTTTTGGATTGTTCTGTGGTTTGAACTCAGGACCTGGGTGCTTTCCCTGAGTTCTTTTGCTCAAGTCTAGTGCCACCACTTTCCATTTTCTGGTGGTTAATTGGAGATGAGAGTCTCATGGACTGTCTTCCTTAGGCTGGCTTCAAACTGTAATCTTCACATCTCAGCCTCCTGAGTAGCTAGGATTACAGGCATCAGCCACTGGCACCTGGCTGCCAGTATTTTCAGTAGCAAATGAGTCTTGACACATTTCATCAAGAAGCCAACATATTAGGCCCAGTGGAGCCACTTTGAGCTGAGGAAATAGAGTTTTAAGACACTTGGACTGTGTTTTCCCTAATATTTCTTTGTAGTCCTTTAAGTAATAGGGTAAGAAGATTTTTATCTAGTAATAAAACATCAGTCTACTAGAAGCCACCTAAGGACAGACAGATGGGCTCTAATATTTTGTTTAGAGCTGTCCACTATGGCTGTCTGGGGCCTCAGCATCTACATGCCCAGTCACTGACATCCTCTAATGAAGAGTGATTAGTGGTGACACATCACTGCTCAGAGGATCTGGCAACACATGTTAACAACTACCATCTGAAGGACATGGGTTAGAATTCATCCCCAAAGAATACAATGTTGCGGAGATAGAAGACAAGGCATTCCACGGACAATGAGCAGAGATGACACTGAAGCATGATTTGGATGGGAGATGTGTTATTTTCTTTCATTGTGTGGTATTTTGTTACATTGTGCCCATACTGGGACTTGAAAGCCTCTTGCTCTTAGTTTTTCCACTCAAGGCTGGCCCTCTGCCACTTGAGTCACACCCCCGCTTCCAGAATTTTGCCAATTGGAGATGAGTGTCTAGAATGTTTCTGCCTGGGCTGATCCTCAGATCCTCAGATCTCAGCCTCCTAAATAGCTGGGATTACATGAGTGATCTGCTAGCACATAGCCAGGTAGATAAGTCAGATTTTGCTGGTACCCAATTCAGTTTGCTTAAGTAATTTACTATTGGGGTGTGCGTGTTAGAGTATGAATTTGTAAACAACTGCTGCTCTGCTTCTTCCTTCTTCAAAGTAAGTTAGACAATATTTCAGATTATCCCTATGTAATGTTCTGTGAATTCTGTTCCAATGTGTTTTCATGAATGGGAGAGAGGGGGTACATGTAACTAAAGGAGCTGTTTTGCCCAGGGGAGCTCTGGTTTATTTATGGATGTCATTCTACTCTCATGATTGTAGCCTCTACTTCCATTTTAAAAGAATCCTGATATGGGCAATACACTCCAGCCGCCAGCCCCATATGGTAACAGTCTGTCATGCATGATTCAATAATGCATGGGGTGTCACAGTGGACATGATGTGGCGTTGGCTACTGGCACCATCACCTCTGGTTACCATCTGTGTACATTCCCAAAAGGCCAGCCCTACAGAGCTGCTCAAACAGCACTCCAAAGGAAAGGCTGTGAATCACCAGTGTCCCTCCAGAGAGAACCAAATGACGTTTTCAAATGATAGAAACACATCACACACACACACACACACACACACACACACACACACACACAATACATATGTGTAACTCATCCTGTGCTCGCATTACTTGCTTTAAGTTCACAGCTTCATCAAACTAGTTTATTTTCACTGAATTCAAAAATTATTTATTTGCCTGACCTGGCTTATCTTTTAAATTTATAATGAACATTAGGCCCTGATAGAACCTATAATCAATAGAGCATCCTATGTTTAAAATATGTTTGGAAGACATAGGAAATGATCTGGAACAAATGTCACAGGAAGTGTGAGGGATGAGAGTGGGGAGCTATAGCACAGGCAGATGGGAGGAGAGAAGAGCAGCAGAAGCGAAGCTGATAGACGATGAGGTGTCCACAGACCCCTAATAGGACAGTGTAGTAGAACGTTTGTGTTGAAAATCACATGTGCCCCATTGGACTAAAGGTGCATCTCATAGACTTTGAGAGACATGGGCCAAGAAATTCAGTTGGATTTATGTTGCACTGGTGCCCCCAACTGACCTAACCATTTCCCTGCACACAGTTTTTGTGTGCTTTGGTCTTTCCTTTTTTGATACTGGGGTGGAACCCAGGACATTGCACTTGCTAAGCAAGCACTTTGCCATTGAGCTACATCCCAGCCCTCTGCCCACAGTTCTTAAAGGATGGGGAAACCTTTGCACAGATTTTGTCCTTGGCTGGATCCAGAGATAGGAGTTGATACCAAAGCTAAATCTGAGCAATCCTGTTTACTCTGTCCCCAACGAGAGAATGACAATGGATAATAATCAAGACAAAAACATTCACAGACAAAAATAAAAAAGTTGCTGATACTCATAAGAGGTCCAAGGACACTAGAATGACAGCAACGTACTTTGTTCTGTCTTCACCTGACCAAGACTTTATGAGAACAGATCAAGAGTCACAACATCCAGGCTGCCACACTCACACAGCTTTCTCAGATAACATCAGGGTGATTACCAACAGCCTTTCTCCTCCTTCATCCCACCCTAGATTGTTTTTTTTAGTGTATATCAGTTGTGCAAGGGAGGTTTATGGTGTCATTTCCGTACATGTATTTGATGTACTCCATCAATCTTACCTCCTCCACCACTCTCCCTTACCCCCTATTCTCCTCCTTAGAACAATTTCACCCAGTTTCATTGCTCTACTTTCATGTAAGTGAATGTATTTTCATATATGCAAATAAACTACTTTGACCATATCCATCCTTTACCTCCTCTACTAGCCTTCCCCTCTCCTGCTAGTACCCAACCCCCAATAGAATATTCTACACTCGTGTGTGTGTGTGTGTGTGTACTAATTGTACCAAGGGGTTTTCCCATGGTATTCTTTACACACATATATTATATTTTAATCAACAATTCTCTCTATTGCTCTTTCTCCACCCACCTTTGTTGTTTAACAGCTTTCAGCGAGATTTCTATGCTAGCTTCATGCATAAACACAATTGATTCTATACTGTTCACCTTCTATTATTCTCTTTCCTTCTTTCTGCTTTTTGTTCCCCAAGTTAGTCAGTCCCATAGCTGCAAGTTTTATATACATATAGCTATGTATATACATATAAAATAATAAAGTTCTATGTATGTATGTAGATTGATGTTCTATGTATATATCAAGGTCTTTAATGTTTAGATTACACAAATGAGTGAATAGCTTTTTATTTTGACTGACCTCACTCAACATGATGATGGACAACTCCATCGAGTTTCCTATGACATGATTTCAATTTTCTTTATTCAATGGTAGATATGATCATGTTTTCTTCATTCATCAGTTTTGAGGTATCTTGGTTATTGCTACCATTTCACTATTGTGAACAAAGATGCAATAAACATGGGTATGCAGGTGTCTTTCTTGTATACTGATTTAAATATGCAATAATGGTATGGTGGAGTCATAAGGTTGACCTATTTTGAGTTTTTTTTTGAGAAACCTCCATTCTGATTTCCATAGTGGTTTCATAGTGTATGAGAGCTCCTTTTACTCCATGTCCAGACAGGGTTGAGATGGAATCTTACTGATTTGAATATGCCTTATAGCTAAGAATATTGGACCTTTCTTCATGTGTTTATTAGCCATTAGTATTTCTTCCAACTTGTGTGCTTATTTGTTAACTGGATTGTTTGCTCTTGTACTGTCTAATTTCTTGAGCTCTTTGTATATTCTGGATATTAATTATTCACTGAATAGATTTTGTTACATCCCATGGGCTGGTGATGGGTTCTGATAATTGTTTCTTTTGCTATGCAGAAGTTTTTAAATTTGTTATAGTCAATTCTTTTTCTTGCTTTCCAGGCAATTGGAGTCGTCTTATTCAGAAAATAATTACCTATGTCTATTACTTGTGGGGTTTTCCCTCTTATCCTGTGTTAGATTTAGTTTCAGGTCTTACTTTGAGTTCCTTGAACCTTTTTGAGACGATTTTTTAACAGGGAGAGAAATAGGGGTTGTTTCAATTTCCTGCATGTAGATAGCCAGTTTTCCCAACACCATTTGTCGGACATTAATTTTTCCTCAGTGTATACTTTTTTTTCTCTTCTGTGTAAAAATTTGATGACTTTATCTGTCTTATTTTATTTCTGTGTCTTCTTTTTTTACTGGTCTTTTTGTGCCAGTATTATGCTGTTTTGATTACTATAGTACAGTAGTATGTAATTTCACTTCTGGTATTGTGATATGTCCCACATTGCTCCTTTTGTTCAAGATTATTTTTGCTATGTGAGGTATTTTATACTTTCTTATGATTTATTTGATTGCCTTTTTATCTCTGGAGAGGCATGACATTGGGGTTTTCCTGTGTGTGGGGGGGTGCATGTGGGTGTGTGTGGGTGCATGTATGTGCCAGTACTGAGGCTTAAACTCAGGGACTCCTGCTCTTTTTTCAGCTATCTAACTTAAAAATTATTATTATTATTATAAAGGTGTTGTACAGAGGGGTTACAAAGTCAGGTAAGGAGTACAATTCTTTTTGGTCCGTGTTCTACCTTCCCTCACTCTCTTGGACTCTCCTCTTGCTTAGCTTTTTTGCTTAGGGCCAGGGCACTATCACTTGAATTATACCTCCACCTTTTTTTTTCTGTCTGTCATAGGGCTTGGACTCAGGGTCTGGGCACTGTGTCTGGGCACTGTCTCTAGCTTAAGGCTAGAGCTCTACTACTTTGAGCCACAATGCCACTTCCAGTTTTGTTTGTTTGTTTGCTTGATTGTTTTGGAAGATTTTTTGTTGGAGATAAGAGTCTCAGATTAACTTTTCTATCCAGGTTGGCTTCAAATGGTGATTTTCAGATCTCAACCTCCTTAGTAGCTAGGATTACAGGTGAAAGCCACCAGCATATACTTCCACTTCTGACACTGAGATTTTGGTAAGTTTTACATTGAACCTGTAGGTTGCTTGTGGTATTGGTGAGTTACTGAATTCTGAATCCATGAGCATGGGAGATCTCTTCATCTTCCAGTATTTTCTTCAATTTCTTTCTTTAATGTTTTCAGGTTTTCATTGTAGAAGTCTTTCACTTCCTTGGTTAAGTTGATTACTAATTATTTTATTTGGGGAGAAGCTACCCTAAGGAGAGTTGTTTTCTTGATTTATTTCTCTTGGTGGAATCTATAATAGGGTCTATTAAGTATAGAATCGTATTTATGAATGGGGATAATTTGACTTCTTCCTCCAAGTTTGAGGGAGGGAGGTTCAGGAATTGGGTACTGACAGGGGCAAGTGTGAGACAGACAGCCTTTCATTCTGAAATTACAGGCTGCCTCTGCCACCCAGTACACAAGAGGCGGCCCTCTGAGTGTGGAGGTGTAGGAGTACAGTGAGTGGTTAAAAGTCTGTGCACAGCCAGTCTCAGCTTTTATTCAGTGTCATGAAGTGCCATAATCCAACAGTTACAATATTAACTTATGATTACACAGCAGACCAGATTGATATGGGATACTAGACCTTTCTATCTTAACCTTTCCCCTTCAACCTCTTAGAGTTACAATCAAATAATAGCCCAAGGACAGCAGCAGGAAGGCAGAAGACCCTGTTCTAGACAAACATTTTCATTTTTTACTTCATTCCTGAGTACTTACATTCTCACTTGGCTTTTTCACTCAAGGCTGGTGCTCTACATTTAAGCCACCCCTCCACTTCCATGTTTTTGCTGGCTAATTGACTATATGAGTCTCACAAACTTTTCTGTGTGATCTGGATTCAAATCATCCTCCTCCTATCTCAGCCACCTGAGTAGTTATAATTACAGGCATGGGGCGCCGGCACCTTGGCTCATTTATTGACATTTGTGCAAAAGTAATGACATGTTAAAATAACCTATTCCAATGGAGAAGATTAAAATGTTTGTTCTTCTTAAGTCAAAAGGATGTTGAACTTCACAAACAAACACACAGATAATATAATAAGGATGGAGTTGGGTGCCTGGTTAATCACACCTGTAATTATAGCTACCTGGGAGTCTGAGATCAGAGGCTTGTAGTTCAAAGCCAGCCTGAATTAGAAAGTCCATGAGACTCTTATCTCTGATTAACCAGCAAAAAACCAGAAATAGAGCTATGGCTCAAATGGTGGAGCACTAGTCTTGAGCAGAAAAAGCGCAGGGATAATACCCAGGCCCTAAGTTCAAGTCCCAAGACTGGCACACCCACAGGAAAGGATGAGTGCAAGTCAAATCAGTAAAAGAGAATGACAATAAACCATAGGGACAATAAAGCAGAGAACTGAGAGTTTCCACTTGCTCAGCTTTAGATTGGAACACTCTGTCTACCACGTACACCCTCAACTATGAAACTATAAGTTTACCCCGGCGTCAACTTCTCTTTAAAAACCCAATACTGTTGTTGCCAGTAAAGAAATGTCATATGTTCTCCTATTGGTGAGAAAGTGATTTGCTTCTATTGTGACCACAAGCTTCCAAGTCACCTTGTGAAATATTAACCACACTCCAAAGCCTCCATGCTTGACTGTGTGCCAGATTAGAGGCACTGTTCAGGGGTGCAGTGAATGAGAAAGCTCCAATTTACATTACAGTCTCTGCACATAACAACATCTCTCCTCTGACATACATTTGATTCAGAAATCTTTCCACAAAAGATGTGTTTTTAATTCTAGTTCCAAATACATTATATATTTATAACATATAATATACATATAATATATAATTATAATATATAACATGTAATATAAAATAAAATATATAAGTATATCTAATCAATGTCAGGTTTGTGTTTCAATAGCATTTGGTTATTTATCATGGCTGATTGGACTTTGGGCTTATTTTTTATTTTAAAAATTTCTTCAATTCAATTTTCAGGGAAAAACAAGATCTAATATTCTCTCAGAATCCTTTTATGCAGTGTTAAAATAGAAAGGAAATTACTTCTGTCAGGGAATGATGGTCCCTTCCTCCCACCAACGGTGGGTGCACTCTCCTTATGCTCTTTCAACAGAATCACCAAAGAATGACAAACCTGGACAGATAACTTGTCAGTCTTCCTCCTGATCACTTTAAATTCATTCTCTTTATTTATGTGTATGCATTTACTGGAGCTTGAAATCAAGGTCTTGGGCTCAAAGCTGTCACTCTACCATTTGAGCCACACCTCTACTTCTGGCTTTTGCTGATTAATTAGAGATAAAAGTCTTTTAGATTTGTCTTTCCCAGCTGACTTTGAACTGTGAATCTCATATCTCAACCTCTTGATGTAGCTAGAATTACAGGCATGAACTACCACTACCAGAACCTGGTCTGTAAATTCACTCTCTCAATACCATATTTACTTGTGGGATGAGATTTACAGCCAATCTCAAAGGGCATTTGGTGATGACAGGAAAAAAAAAACTGCAGGAGTCTAATAGCCCAAATGTAAACTACTATGAAAAACTATAGAGCTCTCACTGGCTTCTAAACAGTTAAATCTGTAGACCTGTGTTTCCGTGTAAGCTTTATCTAATTCAAACCCTGCCTAGCTAATTTACAAACTGGCTGACTTCCTTGTGCATATAAATCCGTTCATGAGGGTCCTTACTCAGCATCTTTTTATTTTATATAACAGCCCCACAAGCAAGCCTCTTGGAGGACAAACTGTAATTATGCCCAATTTATTGCATCAAACTTATCAAGCACTCAGATTGTATAGATTCCTTCCAGAAAGAACAAAGGAAAGTGCCGTGACCACATTCTGAATATATGCAGCCATGAGTCTGAGCAAGCCAGGATTCTAGGGGGACAGACAGAGAAAAGACAATGAGAGAGAACCAAAAGGGGAAGACTAGGTAGACAGGGAAATGGTGACGATAGCCTAGTAGAGAGAAGGCCCTCTTTTCTCCCTGATACCCCAGGAAACAGAGACAGATGCCAGTGAAGACAATGTGCTTTCCTCTTCAACAAAAAGGCTCTAACAAAAGCAAAGCACCTGACAACTCTGTCACAGAACTAGGTGCTCCTAGTTCTGTGTTCCTTCCTTCAGGGTGAGGTGAACAGTAACCCAACCGATGACAGAGCAGCTGAGTCCTGAACAAAAGGTTAGAAAAGAGGACCCATACAAGCCTGGATAAGGCTACCAATTTGTAGACCTCCTTTTTGCTCTTTGTCCAAGAAACAGGTAGATAAGACATCATAAAGCATAAGACAGCCCTCCCAGCCAGGAGTGCTCCTGGGAACTTCCACTAACCTGCCAGTAGCTCTGTGGCTTGTCTCAGTTTCTCTGGCACATTGTCTGTCAAATAAAGTTTGCCTTTGCTCCTACTTTTCCTGCCTTGTAATTCCTTCTTTGATATAAAGAAAGAACCCAAGATGCATAAATGGATCAACAGCATCACAGGACATCATGAATCTCAAAATCTGGGGTATCAAGAATATGGAGTCCAAATATGTTGAAAATGAACTTTACAACTTGCGGGAAGGCTGGCGGGGGGGGAAGGAAAGTGGGAGAAAAATGAGGGAGAGGAAAATAATATTGGACAAGAAATGTACTCATTACCTTACATATGTAACTGTAACCTCTATGTATATCACCTTGACATAATTTTCTTTTAAAAAGAATATGGGGGTCCAGACTTTACAGGTCAGCTGTCAGAAGATGAAGAGTACATTTCGTCAATGGCTAAATATTTAAGCTTTCATGGAGTGGAAGCTATTGGACTGTAAATGAGCCAAGAATACAAAAATTAAAAAAAAACATGCCTGTGAAATTATATTGCAAACATAAATATCTTGCCTGCCTGAAAGCTCTAGTTTTTTTTAAAAGCCATGGCTGACAGAGCAAATTAAGCAGTGAGATGTTTACTATGTTTAACAAAGATAAACTGGCAAGTGGAGAAGATGTAATTACCCAGCATGTTTTTTTTTCTCTAAAAATGGATCTTCACCCCGTAGTGTAAAAGGACAACTGTAGGGCACTGGTTTATTTTCCTCTTCCCTTTTCCTTTTTTTTAAAATTCCTTTCTGAAAAACTATTTCTAGTGTGCTTGGAAAGAAATTAAATTTTTTCTCAGTAACTGATAAAATGCTCAACTATAAAAAAAAATCCATAGAGTTTCACTGAAAAAGCAGACCACAGAGAAATCAGTTCAGGATTACAGCACCACTGAACAAGCTTTGGGGGAAAAAAATTGTCATTTGACCTAGCAAGGGACCTAGAGGAACCAAGCCTTGGTGACTCATGCCTGTAAGCCTAGCTATTCAGGAGTTGAAGTCTGAGGATTGTGTTCAAAGCCAGTCTGGCAGAAAAACTGGAGAGATTTTTGACCTCTAACTAACTAACCAGAAAAAAAAATCTGGAAATACAGGTATGGTTCAAGTGGGATAGGAATTCATTCTATAGACCCAGAATAACAACAAGCTGTATCTTGTATCTTTGCAGTATGTAGTACTGACAGTCTAATCTTCTGCCATTTTTACAACATGACTTTCAAGTTCTCCCCATGAAGAATTTCAGTCTAGTTCTTCATCTCACCTCCTCTCCTATCTTGTGCTGGTCTTACAAATTTGCTTTGGTTCATAGAAAACAACGGAAGTGATGGAGCTCTAGTTCTCATCATAGGCCTCAGCAAGTCTTGCGAATATGTCCTCACTCTCTCGGAATCTTTCCCTTTCCAGGACTACAAGCCTGGATGACTTAGCAGAGAATGAGAAAGCATATGGAGAACTTTGTTGTTTCAGCCCAGCCATCTTAGTGCAATCGACAGCAGCAAACACAGCCACAATCACCAGAACTGCTTATAGGACCCACAGCTCACTACAGATTAAGAATGAGACCAGCCAAGATTACAGGACACAGAAGGTCTACAACTTCAATATGGGGGTGATAAAAATTCATTATTTACACCATGGAATTTGCTGGTGGGGGTTTTGTTTTGTTTTTGCAACCATGGCTGATACAATGTTCTAGCTTCCAATAACTGTCCTTGGGAGCATGTGTAGAAGGAGGGGTAACATGGGCAGAGATGTGTGGGTCTTGAGAATCTGTGACACTGCACACTTTAGCTTTCCCTTCCCACTGTCTTCAACAGTTCTTGTTTCAGTCAGTTCCTAACTGCACCAGAAAGATGTTCTTCACTTATACTATAGACATGTTCTTCTGCTTCCAAGACAGGGCAAAAAGGAAAGAAATGGCTTCCTGGACACTATTATATCTCTACTTCCATATTCATACTTTCCTTTCTTTTTTCTTTTTCTTTCTTTCTTTTTTTTTTTTGTCTAGGGCTTGAACTCAGGGTTTGGGCACTGTCCCTTGAGCCTCTTTTTGCTCAAGGCTAACACTCTAACACTTCAGCCACAGTACCACTTCCAGCTTTTTCTAAGTGGTCTTGTGGAGATAAGAGTCTCAGAGACTTTTCTTCCTAGGCTGAATTTGAACCACAATCCTCAGATCTCAGCCAACTGAGTAGCTATGATTATAGGCATGAACTACCAGAGCAAGGCTATTCATTCTTTTTTTTGTAATTGTGAAATACTATACAGAGGGGTTACATTTACATGGGAAAGATAATGAGTACATTTCTTATCAAGCATTGTAGCCTCCTCCTTTGTTTCCCCTTCCCTTCTCATCCCATCCTCCCCCCACCCTTCCACCCAACCCTCCTCCCCCCCCAAAGTTGTAAAGTTCGTTTTTGACATAAGTACTTGTACATCTCATTGTTGCAATGGGTCCACCTGTATCCCTATTTAAACGATTTGTTTTTTCCCTTCCCCTCCACAAATTATAACAACATCAAATGCAGTGAAAGCAGGGGTTATACTGTGGGGGAGGGACATACAAAGCAACAAAGAAATAATCTTATAAATGTGTTAGAAACAATCACATGAAAGAAAAAAAACATTTGAATACATATCTTAGGGTTCATTTCCCTAACATCAACTTATCTGACCTCTTCTGCTTGACTCAGACAAACACTAGTTATTGCAAATAAGGGAAACCATGGGAACTATGTTTCTTTGGGCCTGGCTTACTTCACTTAATATA
>NW_012267326.1:3672371-3719179 GCF_000151885.1 Dipodomys ordii
GCTATTGTAAATAATGCTGCAATAAGCATAGTTGTGCTGGTAGCTTTAGTATGGTCTTGTTGTGAACATTTGGGTAAATGCCCAAAAGTGGGATTGCTGGGACATAGGGGAGCTCTATGTGGAGTCTTTTGAGGAACCTCCATACTGCTTTCCAAAGTGGCTGAACAAGTTTACTCTCCCACCAACAATGCAGTAAGGTTCCCTTCTGTCCACATCCCCTCCAGCATCTGTTGTTATTGGAGTTCTTAATTATAGCCATTCTAACTGGGGTGAGGTGGTATCTCAATGTTGTTTTGATTTGCATTTCTTTTATGGCTAGAGACATAGAGCATTTCTTCATGTGTCTATTGGCCATCCTTCTTTCCTCTTTAGAGAAGTTTCTCTTTAAGTCTTTAGCCCACTTATTTATTGGGCAGTTGTTTCTTTGAAGATTTGTTGTTGGGAGATTTAATTTTTTGAGTTCCACGTATATAGATATGAGACCCTTGTCTGCTGTATGGCTAGTGAAGATCTTCTCTCAATCTGTGGGCTTTCTATTGGTCTTGCTAGCTATGTCCTTTGCCTTGCAGAAGCTCTGCAGCTTCATGCAATCCCATTTGTCCAATCTTTCTTTGATTTGTTGTGTTTCTAGGTCTCTATTAAGAAAATTTTGGCCTGAGCCAAGGAGACCTAGGGTTTCTCCTATTCCATCCTGTAATGTGTCTGCTTTGACTCCGAGGTCTTTGATCCATTTGGAGATGATTCTGGTGTAGGGTGATATATAAGGATCTAGCTTTAGTTTTCTACAAGTAGTTAACCAATTTTGCCAGCACCAGTTACTGAAGAGGCTTAGCTCCCTTATTGAAGATTAGATGGCTATAGGTCTGTGGGCTCATTTCTGGGTTTTCAATTCTATTCCATTGGTCCAGAGGTCTGTTCTTGTGCCAGTACCAAGCTGTTTTGATTACTATGGCTTTATAGTAGAGTTTGAAATTTGTTATTGATATTCCTCCAGCACTGTTCTTTCTGTTGAGGAACGTTTTTGCTATTCGGGGTCTTTTATTGTTCCATATGAATTTTTGGATTGTCTCTTCTATTTCCTTGAAGAATGACTTTGGATTATTGATAGGTATCGCATTGAATTTGTAGATAGCCTTGGGAAGTATTGCCATTTTCACGATGTTGATCTTTCCAATCCAGGAGCATGGGAGTTTTTGCCACTTTCTAAGTTCTGTTTTGATTTCCTTTTTCAAGTTTTTAAAGTTTTCATCATAGAGGTCCTTCACTTCTTTGGTTAAGTTAATTCCTAGGTATTTTATTTTTTGTGGGGCTATTATGAATGGAGTCGCTTTCCTAATTTCACACACACTTTTCTCATTGTTGGCATACAGAAAAGTCATTGATTTTTGAGGGTTAATTTTATACCCTGCTACTTTGCCAAAGTTTTGAATCAGCTTGAGTAATTTGGGAGTGGAGTTTATGGGATTCTTTAAATACAAGATCATGTCATCAGCAAAGAGGGAGAGTTTTACTTCTTCTTTCCCTATTTGGATCCCCTTTATGTTTGCATCTTGTCTTATTGCTGTAGCTAGGCATTCTAATACTAGGTTGAAGAGAAGTGGGGAGAGTGGACATCCTTGTCTCATTTCTGAGTTAAGAGGAAATGGCTTTAGTTTTTCACTACTAATATTCATTCTTTTTTAAAGCAACCTATTCTATTTGATATTTGAAGTGCTGATATAAGAAAGAGGGAAAGTATTAGTTAGCAAAAGTGGGCAAGAGATTAGATCAGAATCTAGATCACCAGAAATCTATAAAAACACAAATGCACAAGAAACTTTGCATAAAGAAAGGAAAGGGAATTATAAGGAAGAAAGATTCTTCAGATAAGGACTCAAGTGGTTTTTCCTTCTTGCTATTGTTTCTAACATATTTGTAAGGTACCATGAGATTTTTTTGTTTGTATGTCCCTCCCCTATGGTATAACCCCTGTTTTCACTGTATTTAATGTTGGTATAATTTGGGGAGGGGAAGGGAAAAAACAAATTGTTTAAATAGGGATACAGGTAGACCCATTGCAACAATGAAATGTACAAGACACTATGTTGAAAATGAACTTTACAAGTTTGGCAGGTGGGGGAGGGAGGATAGTTGTGGAGATGGGAGGGCAGGGATGATAGGGGAAAAACAAAGGAGGAGGCAACAATGCTTGATAAGAAATGTACTCATTGGGGCTGGGATGTAGCTCAGTGGCAAAGCATTTGCCTAGCAAGTGCAACATCCTGGGTTCGATTCCCAGTACCAAAAAAAAGAAAGACAAAAATAAAGATATGTACTCATTACCTTGCTCATGTAATTGTAACCCCTCTGTACCATCTTTTCACAATAAAAAACATTAATAATAAAAAATGTTCCATCAAAAGTCTTTTATCTATAGCAAGAATTCTTGCTCATAAAACTCTGGCCAATGGCTAATGTAATGTCATTAATGAATTGGGTGTTTGTGGGTGGGGGAATTGGTTGTGGGGCTTGAACTCAGGGCCTGGGTGTTGTACCTGAGCCTCTTTGTGCTCAAGGCTAGAGCTCTACCACTTGAACCACAAAACCATTTCTGGCTTTTGAGTGGTTTATTGGAGTAAGAGTCTCAAGGACACTTTTCTGCCTGGGTTAGCTTCAAATCATGATCCTTAGATCTCAGCATCCTGAGTAGCTAGGGTGGTGTGAACCACCAGCACCTGGCATTAATAAATATTTTTGAGCCTAACCAAGACCAATGGATTAGTGATTTTAGCTTTATGTTTGCCATTTGCTTATTTCCAGGACATAAGACTTCTCCTACTGAGTATGATAAGCACAGGAGGATATAGAACTCTAGACATCATTTCTCACGATTAAATAGATTAAGTTCACAAACTTACAACTCCTGAAAACTAGGTTCATCTGGGAGGTTTAGGAGTTCTCATCCTAGACACCACTCTGCTTTCTCACTGGAAGTTGCCAGTAGCTGAGTTACTCAGAAAACTCAGCAAAACTCTATGAAACTATGTGAGCTGAAGCTGATAAGGCTGATATCCTGTAACAATAAATGCAGAGACTTTTTCTGGGGTATTTGACTCTGTACAGAGTGCCATGTGCTCATTCATTATCTCAAATGTGTCTTCTCAATTTAATTCTAGGAATTAGGAATTGTTACCAATGTTACAGACGAGGCTTAGCAAGATTTATTCATTTACTCCAAAAGTCTTAGAAACTAGAATATTTTTGCAGAGCCAAATCAAGCCTAGGTAATAGCTAAGACCTTTTCTCTCCATCACCATTTGAACTGCAAGATCTGGCCCCAGCCTGCATCATCAGCTTCAGAAACCAATACAACCTGTGACTGCCTGTGCTATGTTCTTACACTCCTGGGTGTACAAGTTCAGAGCTCCTCTCTCTAGAGAGTCCCTTCCTTGGCAGGCCAGTGGGCACTCAGCCTTGACAGAGACTTTCTTTAGCTGACATTTATTTTTGTTCTCCCCCGCCCCCCCCACCCAGTTCTCTCTGCATAGCCTCTCCTGGATCTTCCTTTTGCTAGATCTCAGTGTCCTACATTTTGCCCTGTCTTGCCTTCCATTTTTTTCTCCCTCTCTGCCTCTTCTTCCATCAGGAGATGGAAAGGGTGACATTGATCGAGATGCATTGTACTCATAATTTGATATGTTGAGTCGAAACCACTTTTTACAAATACCTAAAGATAATAAAAAAAAGTTAATTACCACAAGACTGATTGAGCTGTGTACAGTGTAGGTCAGGTGCAGTGACATGCTCAGAGAGTATCATGCAACAAAATCCAAATGTAGGCCTTTGGCAAATATATGATTGAGCCAGAGACAATGCTATGAGTTTTCTTGGATTGTTGCTATTGAAAAAATGGCAGGACACTGTAGTGACCCCGTTCAAGAGGTCCCATTGCATTTCCCTAAATCAAGTTCTCTGTAATTACCTACTTCTCTGCAAGTCATAAAGATTTATCAGAACAGAGTCCTGCACCATCCTTCTGATAAAATCTTCCCTGGCCTCTCACTGGAAGACTTTAGGGACCTTCTGGCTCCTTCCAGATTTTTAGGATTCACAAAACTCCTTTGCAGCTGAGCTGTCTGATATGCTAGAATTAGGGGCAGGAGAAGAAGAATGACAGAAATACATATTTTTTTCCGGAGCAGATCATGACAAAGGAAGCCAGAATAGGCACAATATGTCCTGTGGTAGAGACACAGTGCGAGAGGCAGGACCAACAGCTCCCTGACTAGCCCAGTTGGAAGCATGACTTTGGCACACTGGCATTTTTACTTCTCATAGTGACTAAGGGAATCTTTAATTCATTATGCATCTCTGCACATGCTGATATATATATATATATATATATATATATATATTCCATTATCTGCACTTTAAGAGGAAACTTAAGCCAGCTATTGGTGGTTCACACTTGCAATCTTAGCTCCTCAGGAGGCTGAAATCAGCGGGTCCTGGTTTAGAGCCAAAATAGACAGAAAACCCTACAGACTCTTAATCTTCAAATAGCCAACAAAAAGCCAGAATGAGAGGTGTGGTTCAAGAAGCAGAGCTCCAGCCTTGAGCTAGAAAGCTAAGAGGCAGAACTGTAACCCCTCTGCACAGCATCTTTACAATAAAATTATTTTTTAAAAAAAGCTAAGGGACTAAACCTTGGCCCTGAGTTCAAGCCCAAGTATCAACTCTCTCTCTCTTTCTCTCTCTCTCTCCTTTCTCCCTCCCTCCCCCCCCTCTCTCTCTCACACACACACACACACACACACACGAAAGAAGGATGAATGGAAGGAGGAAGGAAGGAAGGTAATTTAACAGAGAATTCTTTTTTTCTTTTTTCTTTTATTGTGAAAATACTGTACAGAGGGGTTACAATTACAAGGTAATGAGTACATTTCTTATCAAGCATTATTGCTTCCTCCTTTGTTTCCCCTTCCCATCCCTTCCCATCTCCCCCGCACCTGTCCATCACCAACCCTCCCACCCTCCACCAAAGTTCTAAGGTTCATTTTTCAACATAACTTACTGTACATCTCATTGTTGCAATAGGTCCACCTGTATCTCTATTTAAACAATTTGTTTTTTCCCTTCCCCTCCACAAATTATACCAACATCAATTACAGTGAAAACAGGGCTTAACAGAGAATTCTTCCTGCTCTTCTTTCTGTATTTATAGTACTTTAGTAGATAATTGCCATAATTCTTGGTATACTTGACTTGTTATTGTAAGGAGTTTTAGACATAGTTATCTTTTCCTCAGATTGAAAGCTTGATAGAAGGTATGTCATTTCATCTTTGAATTTTCCCCGTGGTGTTTGGCATAAAATACTTTCTGAAGCAAATTCTTAGTTCTCATAACCTGATTTAAAATTATCTCTAGGTTTTTATTGTTCTACAATGTATACTTTATTGAATCATGTCTGAAGTATAGCTTTTTTGGATAAATAATAAATAACTTATTTATTACTTTTAAACTTTTTTTACACAACACTATTCAACATTTATTAAATAATGCTGCATTGAAGTCCATGTTTTGAAACAATGATCACATAGCTCAAATAAAATAAGTACCTGATTTACACTTGCACACAGCCATTGGGATTTTATGCAGCTAAGGAAAAAGAATTAAATGATAGTTTCTCATTTCCCAACTAGAATAATCATTTTTACTGCCAACCCTAACCTGAACCACAATTACATTCTTACAAAGTGAAAAAAAATACAAACACTAGAAATAAATAGTAAAATCACTAACAAAGCTATTTAAACTCGACTCTGCCAAACAGCTGGTGAAGAGCAGTTTCCTTAGTGTGGTAGAATGATGCCATTATGAGGCCAGGTGCCGTAGTTATAAATCTGAAATTTTAAATAAGTAGTCTATCATTACTAGCATCTCAAGGAATTCATCATTATTTTACTGAATGCTGGTATTGGGACTTGAACTTGGTACCTTGTGTTCTCGCTTGGCTTTTTAGCTCAAGGCTGGCATTCTACTACTTGAGCCATACCTTCACTTCCTTCTTTTTATAGCCCAAACTGCCTTTGAACCAGGATCCTCAGATCTCAACTTCCTGAGTAGCTAGGATTACAAGCATGAGCCACTAGTGGCAGGAAGAATTTTTTTTAAAACCCCCAAGTTTCAAAAAGAAACTTCAATGTACTCATTACCTTGCTCAAGTAACTGTAACCCCTCTCTACAGTATTTTCACAATTAAAAACTTATTTAAAAAAAAGAAGAAAAACTTCAACTGCTTCTTCATTCATGGTAGATTCAGTTATTCCCTAGATAGTAATTCTTCTCTTCTATGAAGTTCAGTATTCACCTGTTTTACCAATGATGGACTTGACCACATGGGCTCAAGTGAGGCAGCATAGTCTTCAGTGCCTTTCAGTGTTGGGCTCAACTGTTTTGGGTTCAACTGTGTCATTTACTTTAGCCAATCATCTATTAGCAGACATAAAATGACAGCGACTGTTTACATGCTTTTGCCCTTCTGTTATTTGCATAAGAACATATATCTAATATCTACAAGTTCAAGGAAGAAGATAAGATCTATACAGGGCAGAGACATCTCCAGCTGAGTCTACCCCAAATTAGCCACCCATCATCTCTGGCTTGCCAACTATTGTGGGCAACCCATGCTTCCTATTTTATATGCCTAGTATCTTCTGATTGCTTATTTCACAGTATTGTGGCAAGGAATCATGTTTCTAAGAAGACAAAAAAAGAAATTCTGTCTTTCAAAGATGTATTAGAAAGAGAAGGCACAGTCTGGTAGGAAATTGAAGACTTCCCAGTTGAAGATCTCTTTCCCTTCACAACCAGGCTGAGACATGTCTTGAGATATATCTCTTTCATTTCCATAGCAATAGACACTGCTAGAGTTCCAGCTGTTTTCTATCTTTATCTTAACATTTTTCACTTTATTAAATGGATGTTACTTCTCTTCATGAAGCCTCTTCTCCCATTTAAGTATTATTTTCAGGGACTTGGTTCACTCAGTGGAAAATTCTATTCCCAGTCCTGAACCCTGCTTGAAGTTCAGCCACTGAGTGTTAACAACCATGGACCTTCTCCAGATGGATTCCTTCTCTTGCCTCCTACACACAAGGCCAGAACCATGACCTGTACTGTCTTCTAAAACTTTGCTCTTCCACTATCTCTCTCTTCATTGGCCATCTGTATACAAAAACCCAGCAATAACTTGCTACCTTCCTCTCACCAATACACATTTAATAACCAAACATCAAGGTGCCAGTCCTTCATGTACTCCTCAGGACTTGGGAGGCTGAGATCCGGAGGTTTATAGTTTGAAACCAGCCTGAGCAGTCAAGTGGTTGGGTGCACTGGTATGCACCTATCATAAGAGGATGAGATCAAGAGAAACACAATTTCAGACTAGCATTGCAGAAGAGCCTGCAAGACTGTGTCCGTAGAGTAAAGCTAGCTGTGGTAGTCTGAGCCTGTGATCCTAATAATGATGAGAAGTAGACAGATCGTGGCTCAGGCATGTGCCGACAAGAAGTAAGACTCTGCCTCAAAAATAATCAGCAAAAAACAGGACTGGGAGCTTGGTTTATGTGGTAGAACTCCAGTTTAACAAATATTAGGCCCTGAGTTTAATTTATACTATTAAATCATCATCATCATCATCATTATAATGAATAATAATAATAACAACCTAATAACAACCAATCACTTTTAGTTCAAACAGTTGTGGTTTTTAGACACACTCAGAACAACTTATTTATGTTACTTACTGGAGGTTTTGAGTTGGAATGATTTCTGTAATGCAAAGAGTGACTTTGCCTTGAATGCATCCTCTGGTTTCCAAGTTTACATATGTGCACTTAAAAATTGAGCCAGGCATTAGTGGCTCACACTGGTAATCCTAGCTACTCAGGAGGCTGAGACCTGACAATCATGGTTCAAAGACAGCCTGGGCAGGGATCCATGAGACTCTTACCTCCAATTAGCTAGTTAACAAAACAACAAATGAAGTGGAGGTGTGGCTCAAGTGGTAGAGCACCAGACTTGAATATAAAAGCTCCTAGACCCTGAGTTCAAGCCTCTGTACCAGCGCGCACGCGCACACACACACACACACACACACACACACACACACACACACACACACACACACACACACAGAGCTAGAAGCCAGGTGATGATGAACAGGTAATGGAGTGTCACAATAGTACTAGAAGATTGTGGTCATCATTTCATGGGGCAGAGAGGACACAGCCATTCCCACTTTAATGAAGTAATAGGCAGATATCCTTTGCTACTTCTCCTTTGCTCTCTTTCTCAAAAATAATGGCTAATAAACATGTTAGTAATATTTATTCAAACTGGCAAAATAGGGATTAAAATTCACTGTGCAGAACAGAGCTCATAAAAATATTTTGCCAGTAGATTTCTTCTTCCATTTAAAAAGTATATAACACTATCAGTTTTCATACAGGTCTTTGACAGAAGACCTTGGAAGGGACCCTGGAAGTAAGTCTTGCATTGTAAGCTTTATTGACTCATTCTCTAAAGTCCCTGCCTTTTCTTAGACCTGAAGGAATTTCTGTCACCTTGTACATTACTGAGGGATCTCCTACCATGGACAGCAGTAAGAATTCTCAGCAAAGTTTCCAAGGAGAAGGTAGCGAAAGCTTATTGGGGCTCTTTACCCAGCTACCGAGTTAAAATTCACTCTGAGAATATTGATTTGTGGATTCTGGCAAGTTTACCAAATGCATGGCAAGTTGATACAATGAATGGCCCAGATTTTGGGGTTCCTAGGAACAAAACACTCTCCTCCCTTCTCACATTCCATTAACCACAAGACATTGTTTTTATACATTTGTTTTTAACTGTGGTGGAGTTTAGTTCCTGCACTAGCTAAGTTTGTGTGAACATAGACAAATCCTTGTTCTGTATTCAAAAATTTTGAACCTAGACCAAATCCTATCTACTTGAAAACATAAAGATTTTACTGATCGTAGAGATCACAAAGGAAACTGGAACAAAATTTGTAGAGGTATCTGTGTGTAGGGAAGAAAGAGAGGAGAGAAAATGATTTTTACCATATCAACAGTAAGTCAGTAAATCACATGGAAAACTTTCCCATACTAACTCACAATGCACATGCCCCCGATATTTTTAAAGGCAATGATACCATACAATATGATGTGTAATATGATGTTTACTTATGTGTATTTGGGACTATGTATTCCACATGGGGAAAATGGAGCTCTGGGAGGTGTAAGAGTCTTGGAGAAGTGAGGTACCTGGCCAGCCATGGTCATGCCACTAATCCCAGCTGCTTGTCACACAGATAAGAGAATCAGTATTTTAGTCCATCTAGGCAAAACGTTTGGGATATCTTTGTCTCAAAAACAAGCCAGATGTGGTGGTGTATAGCTGTAATCTCAGAGAGGACAATTTTCCCAGGCCAGCCCAGCCAAAACTATTAGGCACTATCTGACAAAAAGAAAAAGAAAGAAAACCAGCCAAAGGACTGGGAGTGTGGCTCAAGTGGTAGAACACTTGTTTACTGAACTATTGTGTACTGAATTCAATCCCTGGTACAGCCACAGAAGACAAAAAAAAAAAAAAGGGAGTGCCTTGAACTAAGACACAAAAGAGAGTGCCTAGGCACTGAGCACTGATCTTGGGAATCTGAAAGAATGTCAGATGACCTAGGAAGGCAAAAGATGTGTCTCCAGGAGGAGGCAAAGTTGCCATCATCCAAGGCCTCAACTGCTTTGCTTAGTAGCTTACCCTAGGGAGAGAAGGGAATGAGGAGGAAGAAATAGAAGTAGCTAGACAGCAGGACAAAGGACTCCATGGCCAATCATACTCAGCTCTGTGGCTGTGGAGAGAGAGAGGCTCCCTTAGATGCCTCTCCAGGCAGAAATGATGAAGGAGGTGATGGTGCCAGAAATCTATGCTATGTAAGAAAAGGAGAGTGAGGAACACATTTAGAAAACAGCTTCTTCTTGTTTTCTCTTCAAGAATATTTTTGTTTTGTTGATTCTTTGCATAGTTCTTTCAGTCTCTAGTAAGATCTAAAATATAAACATATAAAAAAACATACAGAGGGCTGTATGCATATATAGATAAACATATGGTTGGAAGTATGGTATGTACAGGAGAGATTTGCAATACTGTAACTCCTTCTAACAACAAATCCATAGCTTAACAAAACAAATACCAGGCAGCTGAAATGTGCTCTCAGGAGGGGGCAGGGGTGAGGTCAAAAGGAGGGAAGAAGGGTGGGCAAATTCAGTCCTAATATTCAGTGTATATATGTAAAAACAGAATTAGGAAATTTGAAGGGATGAGTGGGGTTGGGAGATATGGGGGAGAACCAAGGGAAGGGTGACATTGTTAGAACCAGATTGAATTAAACAACGAGTATTAATTAGACCAAGGAAAAATGAAATTTAACTGGGACAGATAAGCCCCAAGTAACATGAGAAACCTAAGTACAGACCCTGGGAATGGAATACACGGAGATCTGGCATTTAGTAGGGCTAAACTTGAAAGGCAGAATCTCCTTGTAGAAACTCCAGGTTAGTCATTAAAGGGAAAATTCCAGAGATAAAGGTTTGAAATAATTAGTGAGTTAAACACCAGGTTACTGGAATTCGATAGAAACTCAGAAAGAGGCAGAAAACCAGGAAGGTGGTTTGATTTTGGGGTGTGATAAGTAAGAAATTTGGAATGTGGTTTTTGCTTTGAGGGCTTCCTATTTTGCATCTAGAGACTGTAATTGCTATTTCAGTAACTTGCTTCTCTGATGGGAAGATTTGGGATAGGCACTTTGCCTTGTGACTTTACAGCCTTGGTTATTGGAATGGCTGGAATGGTAAGCACCAGTTTGTAATCATTAACTGCTAGCTCTGCTTCTGTAACTTGCTTCTTTATGGATCATGAAACTACCACTAGCGGCCTGGAGTGTTACCCTCCTCTTCCTTTGTCTTTAAATACCCTGAGCTATTTGATGTCGTGGCTGGTCTTCACTGTCTTGGTGTGGTGGAGGTCAGATGCCATGACTATTAGATTCCTAGCTCTATTGACGGAGTGTTGGTGACTCCTTTGCAGATTGTGGGTTCAAGTTCTACCGGCCTTGGGAAGCTGGGAAATTTTAACATTGATCAAGATGAATTGTACTCATAATTTGTTATGTCGAATGGAAACTTCCTTGTACAACTATTTGACAATAATATAAAAATTAAATTCAATAAAGCAGCTTTCTTTCCTACCAGGAACTTCAAAGTAAGGCTTCTTTATAGGATTGCATTCCAAGTTTTCATGTGAATTTTTCTGAATTGCCACTACATGATAAAGTACACCAAATATATCTGAGTTCTAGAGTTCAGCAGACTGGCCTTAGATTGGAAATTTAACAAAAATACTTATATGCTTATGAACTGTTTTCTCAACACATTTTCAGTATACTTTCTACATAGGTGTATATAAACACATGCAGATGTGCACACGTTTGAATTGTATGTGTGTTATTATATGTGTGTGAGTATGTGTTTAAAAATGTATTTGGACCAGGTGCTAATAGCTCATACTACTTAGAAAGTTGCTCTCTGAGGACTTTCAAAGCTAATCAAGGCAGGAAAGTGTGTGAAACTTGAGTCAGCTGACTAGCCCACACTACTCCCTCTCCCCCCCTAAAACGCTAATTGAATGTAGTGTTGGCTCATGCCTATAATCTTAGCTATTTAGGAGGCTGAAATCTGAGAATGAAGGTTGGGAGCCAGCCTAGAGCTTAAAAGTCAGTGAGATTTTTATCTCCAATTAACCACTAAAAGCTGGAAGTGGAGCTATCTATGGCTCAAGGGGTAGAGTGCTAACCTTGAGCAAAAAAAGCTCAGAGACAACACCCAGGACCTGAGTTTAAGCCCTGGGACTAGAAAAAAAAGCTAGGTTGGAGTAATGGATCAAGTGGTAGAACACCAGTCACCAAATGAGAACATGAGGTTTTGAGTTCAAACTCAGGACTGGATAAATAAATAAATGCATAGCTTTCTACATATATGTCAAAATTCTTTTGTGTAATTAAATATTGAGATAGTGTTTGACCAGAAAAGTTTAAATTATGAAATGAAAAAATCTGAAAGTCTTAGAAAATAGCCTTTGTTAAAACAATTCAGGTGTTGATTATCTACACTTGGAAAACACAGCATCATAAGCATATGTTTGATAATACAAAAGAAACTTCCTTCTCATTCTTTTCCTTGTGACAAAAAGAATACACAGTTCATATTTCTATTAAGCTAAGCTTTAAATCTTGAATGAGGATAACAGGGTTTACAATCATAATCTCATTCCTTATTGATTTTATGATAGTAACATAAACATTTCATAATAAATATTCTATAAAAAAGTAAATTTAGCTGGGCACTGGTGGCCCATGCCTATAATCCTAGCTACTCAGGAGGCTGAGATCTAAGGATCGTTGTTCAAAGCTAGGCCAGGCAGAAAAGTTCCCATGAGACTCTCATCTCTAATTAATCATCTAAAAACTGGAAGTGGTGCTATGGCTCAAGTGGTAGAGCACTAGTCTTGTGCACAAAGAGGCTCAGGGACAGGGCCCATGCCCTGAGTTCAAGTCCCACAATCAACAACAACAAAAAAGGTCAATTTAGCCAGGCACCATTGGTTCATGCCTATAATGCTGGTTACGCTGGGGATTGAGATCTGAAGATCATGGTCCTAAGCCAACCCAGGCAGGAAAAATCTGTGAGACTACTATCTTCAATTAATCACCAAAAAGCAGACATGGATGTGTGGCTCAAGTGGTAGAATATCCACCTTAAATGAAAAAAATGAATGAGAGTACACAGGTTTGAGTTCATGCTCCAATACCAGCACAAAAAAGAAGTAAAACTATATTTACCATATAAATTGGTGCATTATGTTTATATGTGATGTACTCCTATTTACCTTCAATCAAGTAATTTGTAACACATTTTTCCCTAAACTTGATGGCAAAAAAATTAAAAATGAACTGGTGTAAAGGTTTGAAAAATTTGTTTCTTACAAATAATAACTGAAGGTATGAAGGGAAAATATTCTCTTAACAGAATTATAGCATGAGATTTTAATTCCAATGTATTGTTTCTGTTGAGGTTGTAAGAAGTCATAACAGTATATAACACTAAATTCTAAGACACAATCTGATAGATTCTAGTGTACAGAGTAAAATAAATCATAGCTAATTCTTCAATATTTCTGGTAGATCACACTTATAATATCAATGCTATATAGAAAAAAGAAAAGGGCAGGATTACATTAAAAACTGAAAACCAGGGGCTGGGAAGGTAGCTCAGTGGTAGAGTACATGCCTTGCATGCATGAGGCCCTGGGTTCGATTCCTCAGCACCACATAAGCAGAAAAAGCCAGAAGTGGCGCTGTGGCTCAAGTGGTGGAGCAGTTGCCTTGAGCTGAAGAGCTCAGGGACAGTGCCCAGGCCCAGAGTTCAGGCCCCACAACTGACCAAACAAACAAACAAAAAACCCCTGAAAGCCACCTTTCTTTTATAATAGCTGCATGAAAGCAATCTTGTTACTAACTTCTTATCTTTCCTATAATGTTTTATAAAACCAAACTCCCAAATTGGAATTTCCTATGCCTCTCAGTGATCATTTTCTTCTAGAAATTACTAGACTGGGGGGGAGGGCTGTGACCCAGGCAGGTAGGAATGGGTAGGTACACAGGAGAATTCCATCTCTCTGACCATCTCTTTACACATGGGCATTCATGTCTACATCATGTGAAGGACCTGATCAGTCCTTCACTAGCCATGGTCCAAGAATACTCCTGGATACCACCTCCCCCAGGGTACACTGAAAGATGGTCCCCATTCTGACTGAGGCAGATGTCATGACAGTTGACTAAAGTGTGTTCTCCGGGGGTGCTGCAGCAGGAGGCAGATGCTCTCCTCCCATAGCAGTGAGGGCTGCCATTGCTAGGAGATGCCAGCAAGATGGCCAGGAAAGGTCTAAACTCACATCAAAGGAGATTAAGCCTTCCGAAGTCACACCTCTAAATTCTGGCTCATCTGGTTTTGTTTGTTTTTGTTTTTATTTTGTTGTTTTGTTTTTTATTCTGAACTAATGGTGATGATTTGGTCAACAGAATAGAACTAGGCAGCAACTTGGAACACTAATTCTTTCTTTCTCTCTTCTGGATTTTCCCAAGATAGTAGACATAGTATCCTCTGTGGTAAAAGTAGAAAGGCCATCAAAATGTGCATCACCCCTAAAAATGCCTCTTTAAGAGGCTACAGTTGTACCCAGACTCCTCCCACAGATCCCCATTCATAGAAAGCTATGACTCTCAGCACCACCTCCTGCACAGCAGACGCCTGTAACTCGACCATCTCAGGCTTCCGTGTCCATCATCCAATCAGGATGAGTACTTGTATTTTTACAGTGAGATGATGGACAGGGAAGGGAAGGGGCATTACATGTCCGTTCCAAAGGGAATAATGTATTAGCCCTGCCTCAATCCATTGAGTCATTCCTCCAGTAAACTTTTTGTGTGCATTTACTAGATAATAGTAACAATGTAAGGAAATGAAAGTATATTAGCAACTAGCTGCATTATTAAACACATAATACCACAGCTTGCTTTATGGGTGGACAAACCTGTTCAGCTGTGTGGGACCTTGCTCAGATACTATTCTTGGCTTAATGTTCTGTGATCATCACCTTGAAATTTGAGATCACTTTGGAGATTCCCGAATCTTTATTTTGTCCTGGGGTAGTCATGCTTGGGTGACAGAAGCTCACTATGGCAAATGCTAGAATGACACATCACCCCTCTGTCTCCATCTCCCCTTCCAGCAGCAGTAGAAATACAAATAAGTGGCTCTGCACTGACTACAGGGCTTATATTACACAATTCTCGGCCCAAATTCAGCAACCTTTTACTCTTATGGTCACCTCTCAAGGCCTGCTTCTCTTATCCATAACTACATTATCTTCCAGCCCCACCCTTCTGCCAACATAATGCTAGAGTCTGGATCAATTCAGGGAAAGCAAATGTGTCACAGTAGTATATAAAATAGGTTCTAACACTTAAATGTTAGGAAATTTTTCTTGTGCTAAAGCCAAGGGGATTGGCAGTTAAAAATTTCCAATATACTAGATTGAAAGCTATAATTGACTTAGAGAAGACTGGATCACTGTTGTATTCCTTTAGAGGAAGAAAGATATATATATATATATATATATATATATATATATATATGTTATATATAAAATATATATTATATAACAAATATGTGTATATGTAAATATATGAATATATATACTCACATATACATATATTATATATATGACTATATATGACCATCTGGTTATCTATCTATCTCTGTCTCTGTCTCTGTCTTGCTCTCTGTCTGTCTGTCTGTCTGTCTGTCTAGGGAAAAATTTGAGGAAATGAGAATACTAGCTTTTAACTTCCACTATCTCAGATTTCAGATGTTAAGATTAGGGATATTGAATACCCAGAAGTTTCTGGGTAAATATTCCAAATCAGAAGCACATCTGGTCCCATGTGTTTTGGATAACGGATTCTGTCTTCATGTGGATAAAGAAACTGAAGCATACTGTGGAAAGATATTTGGCCAAAGGGTACAGTATACACAGGATTTGAACTTGGATTTTCCTGAGTACTAAGTGCATTTGTGGACAATGGTATATCATTTCCACAAGTAGAGATAGGAGTAGGAGGTTAGTTGGTTGGAGTGTGGCAATAGATGAGGATTAACCAGGAGACAAGAAGATAAAGTTTAATCAGATCAGATTGGCTGCTGAACAAGAGTCACAGACTTTCCTAAGGGCAAAGCCATAGTTACACAATCAGGGCTGGATTTAGCAGGTTTATTATTGCCATAGTGAAGAGGTTTTGCAGAAAGACAAAGAGAAAGATGAGGAGAAGACATGCATGCCTCAGAGTCCTTCAAGCATGAGGCAATGCATTAATAATAAATAATGAGACTGAAATTTGCTAGCATTTCCTCCATATCAGACACTATGATAAACACTTTTTCTGCCATCCACTCCCCATCAAAGTCTTATAACTTCCCCATACTATCTATGGAAGTGCTGGGCCTGAAGGAAATGTAAGTAACCGCCCTTGCTATCTGAGATCACTTAGCAAAGGAAAAAAGGCACCTGTATTTATGTAACCCCAGAATCAGTGAGGTCAGCTCTTCTAAAAATCTTAGCATGATGTCTTAACTAAAAACAAAAGCTCTAATAACACATATAAAAAATCAAAACCAAATCCTATTAAAGAATGCTACTTTACAGAAGAACCAGAAGGGCGGTGTTAGGCAGATTAGAGAGCCCATTATAAAGCAATATTATTTAAAGTCTTTGGTTACTGGCAGAACACCAGAAGCACAGATCAATAGACTAAATGGAAAAGTCCAGAAATAGAATACAGTGCTTTTCAAGATATAATGTATGAGTTAAGTACTGCTAGTTCATACCCATAAGCCTAGCTTCTCAAAAGGCTGAGATCTGAGGATTACAGTTCAAATCCAGTCCAGGCAGAAAAGTCTATGAGATTCCATCTCCAGTTAACCATAAAAATGTTAGACTAGAAGCATGGTTCAAGCGGTAGAGTACCATCTGTAAGTCAGAAAGCTGAGAGCTTGAAGCCCTGAGAATTCCAACCCTGTACCAGCACACACAAAAATAAATAGATGACATAAAATTTAATACAGGATAGCACAAATTCATTAGAGTATATGAAAAATTAATAAGTCAAATTGGAATAATTGGATAACCACTTGGGGAAAAATCAAGTTAGATTAATATTTTTATAGGCTACACAAAAATATCCTCCATATGAAATAAAAAATTAAATTAAAAATTGAATGATAGAAAAACCAGCAGGAGATGGAATAGAATATTTATCAGATTTGTGAAAGAACAGTAACTTCAGCTTTGAAGCAGTGGAATAAAGCATGAAGGCAAAGACTGACAGATTTGAATACATGAAAAATTTAAAACTTCTGTACAATGGGAAAAACAGCCAGACTAAAAGAAAAAGAAGATGATGGTTTTGAGGGCAACATTTGCATTTCGTTGGACAGAAAAAGCTTTAATATCCTCGATCAGGTTTATAAGGAAAACATCAGATCTCAAAATATGTACAATAGCAAAAAGCTAAATACATAGGAAAACATAATCAGTAATGAGAGTAAAGAAAGCATTTGGCTCACCAACAATTAGTATGATATTTACAAAGCAAAGCCAATCTGAGGTGGATTTTCACCTTCCTAAATAGTTCACTTACCCCCACAAGTAGCACCCATGTCCCAAAGTTAGACAGAATATCATGGTTGTATTCCTTCCTGGATGTGCAAATGTTATTCAAAATTAATCATGCTCAAATAATACTGATTTGCATAAATCAATAATTTGTATTTTAAGCACTGTAAATTCTGAAATAAGAATAGAAGTGAGCTGAGCACTGATGTTTCACACTGTAATTTTAGTTACTCAGGAGACTGAGATACAAAATACAGTTTGAAGCTGGCCAGGAGAGACAAAACTAAGAGAACTTTATCTCCAATTAACCAGCAACCTCCCTCCTCCCCCCCAAAAAACAGAAATAAAGGTGTAGCTCAAGTGGTTGAGCATCACCCTTGAGCAAAAAAGCTAGGTGAGAGTACAAGGCTCTGAGTTCAAGCCCCACTAACTGGCACACATGCACACATGAGCATGAAGATGTTCATCCACCATTGTGTATGATGGCATAATGCAGGAAACCGCCCACACATCTCAATTACGGGCACAATTTCATAACCCAAGATACCCAAGATTGTTATATAGTGAAGATGTTTTAACTTTTCTATACTTGAGCATAGTCCAATATAATGGAGAAACAGTGAACTGGTTGGAGGAGGTAAATAGTATTTAAGAGAAAAGTATGAAATCATCTTCTTTATCAAACCATAGACACACTCATTGATTAAAGGAAGCAGTATATTTGATGACAAAGAATAAATTTTTGGCATGGAGAAAGGAGAGAAGAAGCAGAAGTGGGTGAGACTCAGGTGGAATGAGGTCCTGAACAGTCAGAAACCCCAAAGGCCAGGGTGGCAACGCGCCTTGTGGAGACCAGGCCAATTTCCTCTGCTTTAAAGACAAAGAACAAGCCACATGTTTGACGTGTGAGATGGAGCCATCTAACGCTGTGAGAATCCCTTGCACTTTTCAGGTCTGCAGAATCCAAGGATCCTGACACTTATTAGGTTTTGACGGAGACATTGTCACAGCCCCTGCCCAGTCTGTATTACAGGGTCATTTCCCAGCCATCAAAGAAACAAGGAACCGAATGGCCAGCAGGGGGCAGGCTGGGAACTGGCAAAGCAACTTCAAAGACAGGAGGGGGAAAAACAAAGCTGTTTCTCAATGCAGGGTCCATTCTTCATTTTGCAACAATAAATACTGCACTGAGCCCAGAGCAATTTCCTTAATGGCTATGTTGTGGGGATGAATTTTTACTCCATAAACTCAGGTGTGCAAGAAACGTCCCAGTATTTGATTTCCATTAAGTAAAATCAAATCCAACCTCAAGTCACAATCCTAACAGGCAAGATTCAAAGTCAGGAAATGCTAGCTCAGTCATGAATTACAGTACCCACAGCGCTACTGAGGCAAGCAGAGGTAATGGGGGCTCAGCCAGTTTAAGGCTGCAGGTAATTCCTACAATGGATTTCTATCAGACTACACTGCTTTGGCAGGAGGGACGTTTCTCTTCCTCCCCTGTGCTATAGCTCTGCTGTGTTCTCTATGATATCTTCACTGAGTTCAGCTTATGTTTTCAAAAAATCAAGAAAGACCACTTTCTTCAGGCCATGCAAACCTTAGGACAAGCTGGTAGCCTTAATGGCAAGATCTCATTTTAGGGGTAGAGATAAGTAAAAAGAAGACAGAAACAAAATACATCTACTGGCACCTGTGACTCACACCTGTAATCCTAACTACCTGAGGTAGCAATCTGAGGAACGAGCTTCAAAGCCAGAGTAGGCAGGAAAATACATGAAACTCTGATCTACAATTAACAAGCAAAAAAAAGCCTAAAAGATGTGGCTTAAGTTGTAGAGCTCCAGATTTAAGTGAAAACAGCTAAAGGAGAAAGCCATGGCCTTGAATTCAAGCCCTCATACTCTCTTACACACACACACACCACCTCCCCCCCATATACAAACACATGAATACACACACACTCCTGTACATCCTAATTATGCTGATATAAGTCTGAAGTCCTTAAGACTACTCCTGTCCCTTCCCTGGTCTGACAGAGGAGAGAGGCAGTTTTCTCCTATTAGTAGAAGACATGGAGCTCAATATCCCTCAGAGTTGGTGATGGTGGATTGGGTCTGACCACCAGATTCACCATCTCAGAAAAGACTAGGGAACACACCCTCATCCCCAAGAACATCCACAACACATACATACAAACAAGAAACTGGAAACTAATGAAATTAGTTAAGATTACAGGCCCAAAAGCCCCAAGCCACTGATTGTGTATGCTAATCACAATTATAGATATACTGTCTACTATGTTGAAATCATATTCCAATATTTAAAAAATTAAAAACCTGGACCATATTTGTAATCCTAGCTTACTCAGGACGCTGAGATCTGGGGACTGTGGTTTGATGCCTGCCCAGGCAGAAGTCTGTGAGACTCTTATCTCCAATTAATTAGCAAAAGGCAGACATGGCCAGGTGTCAGTAGCTCACACCTAGAATCCTTGCCAATCTAGAGGCTGAAATCTGAGGATCATGTTTCAAAGCCAGCCAGCTGGGGAGGAAAGTCTGTGAGACTCTCATCTCTAATAAACTACCAAAAAGTTGGAGGTGGCACTGTGGCTCAAGGGGTAGAGCACTAGTGTTGTGCAACAGAATCTCAGGAGCAGTGCCCAGGTGCTGAGTTCAAGCCCCAGGTCTAGCGTGTGCACGCGCGAGCGCACATGTGCGCGCGCGCGCGCGCGCACACACACACACACACACACACACACACAGAGCCAGAGGTAGAGATGTGGATTAAATAAAGGGTAAGCTTTGAGTGAAAAAGCTAAATAAGAGCACAAGGATCTGAGTTCAAACCCCAGTACTAACACAACAAACAAAAACAAATAAATAATTAAAACATGAAGATAGTGCATATTAGATTCTAGCTTCTTCTAAACAGCAACACCTGGCAACCAGACCTGTACTCCTGCAGGGAATGGGGGCATCATGGTGAATGAAGGTTTCCCCCTATCCCAGGCCAGTGTTCTGCAGTTTCCACAGCGGCCCAACACCACCTAGTGTTATCCCATGCAGGTGACTTGTCCAGCTCCTGTAGGAATTTAGGTTTTCCAGCCTTGACTGAGTAAAAGACATATTACATTTAGGTTTGCAGTGTAAGTGTTCCAGGAGCATTTAATTAAACATCTTCATTTCCTCACTCACCACCATGATGTACTGGGAAAGTCAATTTAGGATTCTTTCAGATGGATCTTATGATGAGAGCAGAGAGAAAAGAGGTGGGGAGATTTCAGTGACAAACTGGGTTCAAATGCAAATATTATAGACCAAGTTGGTGGCTTGCAACAGAGTTTGCTCATGTCTGAAGAAGAGTAGACCCAACATGCAAAAAGAAGTTTGGAAAGTGGAGCTTTAGCTGTGTCGTTTGGGCTTTGTCACTCACCACAAGGTGCATAGCAGATCATCCAGTTCTAGGCCCTGAGTTCTTGATGTGTGAGCATGACTGAGTTCCAACCCGCGTTGGAACTCCTCTTGAAGAGACAGCGGGATCCTAATGGCAGACCTGAGAACTCAGCTTCTGCCTACATAGAAAGTTACCGGCTCGGGCTGGGAAGGTGGCTCAGTGGTAGAGTGCTTGCCTTGCATGCATGAGGCCCTGGGTTCGATTCCTCAGCACCACATAAGCAAAAAAGAAAAAAAAGCCAGAAGTGGTGCTGTGGCTCAAGTGCTAGAGTGTTAACCTTGAGCTGAAGAGCTGAGGGACAGAGCCCAGGCCCAGAGTTCAGGCCCCACGACCAGACCCTCCACCCACCCCCCCAAAAAAAAAGAAAAGAAAGAAAGTTACCAGCTCTACCCTGCTCAACTTTAATTTTTCTCTTTTTGTCAGAGACCCAGACTCAAACTAGATACCTGATACTTTTGCTCACTGGCTGGTGCTCTATCAACAGAGCCACACCTCCAATGCCTCAACTTTAATTTTCAACAGCTCCGTCTGAAGCCAGGTAAACTAATTCATGGAAATAAAAGAGAGAAGCCTATTAAAACCAGAAACCAGAAGAGTAAAATAAATGAAAGAAAAATATTTTAATGAGGACATCTGTACTTGCCTAACATTTCAGGGGAGTTAAGGTTACTACAAATGGAAAAAATACATCTCTAACAATGCTTTAAGGCCCAAAAGAAATACTCAAGTAAAAGAGATGATTAATAGCAATTCGATGTGGTTTCAATTTGTTGAATACAACATATGTATTCAACATATGTTGAATACAACATATACATCTGAATATGAATATCACACAAGAATGTGTGTGTGTGTGTGTGTGTGTGTGTGTGTGTGTTTGTGCCAAGTCTGGGGTCTGGGCACTGTCCTTTAGTTTTTTTTCATTCAAGGCTAGTGTTGTGCTGCTTCATCTAGTTCTGACTTTTTGATGGTTAATTGAGTCTCTCAGATTTCTCGGTCCTGGCTGGCTTCAAACCTGGATCCTCATCTCTCAGCCTCCTGAATAGCTAGAATCACAAGCATGAACTACTGGTGTCTGGTCCTGTAAGAATTTTGTTGGAACTTCTTGTGGTCTGACATTTTATAACTTAGGGAGGTATACGTCCCTGAGCCAAAAAGATGCGCCCCCACCCCCAGCTTCTTACACTGAATCATAAGGAATCACACCATCACAAGAAGTGTCTAGGTGGCTCCTGGAACGTTACTTGCAGAATGACACATGACACAAGACACATGACACACTTCTAGTTGCCACTAGAAGTCAACAAATCCTTCACTGTAGACAACACAGCTTTCTATCCTAGTTCATCATAGTGTGAAATAAGAGCCTTGAACATCTCTAAAGTACAAGAAGTTCATTGCTTAGGAACAATTCACATCCTAGACATGACCAGGACAAGGAGACTCCAAAATGGCTTTCAGAAACATTTGATGTAAAAGGGCCTTCTATAGGTTAGTTGTTACAGTTAAACAAAATGAATATCAGGAAGTTGAAACGTGTTGGTCAGAGGAGGGTGAGGGCAAGGGAAAAGACAATGGGTAAATGGAGAGAAGAATGATGGGTGAATATAGTCATCATGTTCAATGGCCATATGTGAAAATAGAAGCAGCTAACTTGAGGGAATGACTGGAGTTGGGATAGGTAGGGGAGAATGACCGAAGTGGTAACATTGATCCAGATGCATTGTACTCATAAGTGAACATGCTGAAATGCCTTTGTACCACTACTTAAAGATAAAACAATTAAAAATGCAAATCTTAAACCAGTACAGCTTCAAAGTGCCATCTACTAAAAACAAGATTTTTAAAGACTACGCTATGAATTGTGTATCTCAAGATTTAAAAAGTACCTCATTAAATCTTATAAACCACTACACCTTTAAAGAAAATATGTCTTTAGTTCAGAATCCAAAACTGAGTGATTGAGCTATAATATTATCATAGATGATTGAAATAAAATCAGAATTCTCAAAAGATATACAGAAGCTCATAAAGTTTTTTTTTAATGAATGCACACATATATGCATACACCCAAAGAACACAGAAGACCTTATGTACCAATCCACCATTAGAGAGGATAGCTGAAGTGATAAGGAACAATCAGGAAATGAGTGGTGTGTGACAATAAACTCTGATCCCTTCCCAAGGTCTCTAGAAATGGCTTGGACAAGCAGAAGCTTCCCACATCATCAGGCTTGTCTTCAAGAGTCATTAATCAGGGACCTGTCAGCAGAGTCCTAAATTCTCTCTAGAGATGTCTGGAATATCATATTAAGTTTTATCACCCAATAAGCAATAAAACAACAAATGCATCAAGTGGATCCTGAAAGATTTATTCTTCCTCAGCTATTGAAGAGAAAGGAGCTAGTCATAAATGACTAGTATTAGTCACAAATCTTCAGGTCAGTAAATAAAGCTAAATTGAAATGACCATGCCTGAGTACAAAAAGATATCTTGTTAATTATTTTTAAGAATGTAAAATTTGCTGTCCAAGTGGTTCATGCCTGTAATCTTGCCTATTTTCAGAGGCTGAGATCTAGGAATCACAGTTTGGAGCCAGGCCTAGCAAGGAAGTCTGTTAGATTCCTATGTCACCAAAAAGGCAGAAGTGGAGCTGTGGCTCAAGTTATAGAGAGCCAACCTTGACTCACAAAGCTAAAGGACAGTGCCCTGGCCTTGAGTTCAAAGAGCAGTACAGGTGTGTAAGAGAGGAAAAAAAGATAGAAGTTGAACAGAGAGAAAGATAAAACTGAGACACAGAAAGAGAGAAGGGATAACAAGTTACATATGATATGTGGTAGTTCATTATGATAAAAAAAAACATTCTGTAACTTGACTGACATAGTGTAATCATGGTCTCCAAAATAGACACCCCCACAGAACTACTAGAAAAGAAAATACTTACTTGTATAATTTTTTAAATGTGTATGTTTTTGTAAATATTTTAATGCATTTTTTATTGTAAAAATACTGTACAGAGGGGTTACAGTTACATGAGCAAGGTAATGAGTACATTTCCTACCAAGCATTGTGGCCTCCTCCTTTGTTTTCCCCTACCATCCCTTCCCTCCCACCTCCACAACTACATTCCTCTCCTCCCCTACCCACTCCCCCACCCCCGCCTAAGTTTTAAAGTTTGTTTTTCAACATAGCATCCTGTTCATCTCATTGTTACAATGGGTCAACCTGTATCCCTATTTAAGAATTCTGTTTTTTCTCTTCCCCTCCTCAAATTAGAGACGTGTATATACAAGATGCAGAGCACTGACATCAAATACAGAGAAAACAGGGGTTATACCGTGGGGGACCAACATATCAAAGCAACAAAAAAATCACATGGTACCTTATAAATACATTAGAAACAATAGCAAGAAAGAAAAAAAAAACTACGTCTGTCCCTATCTTGGGGTTTGTTTCGCTTAACATCATCGTATCTAGTCATATGTACCTAGCTTTTGACCTTTTCTGCTTGTCCCAGACATATATTAGTTATTGCAAATAAGGGAAACCATGGGACCTATGTTTCTTTGGGCCTGACTTACTTCACTTAATATAATTCTTCCCAAGTCTTTCCATTTCCTAACAAATGGGGCAATATCATTCTTTCTGTTGTAGGCATAGAATTCCATTGTGTATATATACCACATTTTCTTGATCCATTCATCTACTGAGGGGCATCTGGGTATTACCCCTGTTTTCACTGTATTTGACGTTGGTATAATTTGTGGAGGGGAAGGGAAAAAACAAATTGTTTAAATAGAGATACAGGTGGACTCATTGTAACAATGAGATGTATAAGATGATATGTCGAAAAATGAACTTTACAACTTTGGCGCAGGGTGGGGGGAGCGTGGGGGGAGGAGGAGGGTGTGCATCGTGGGAGGGGAGGTGGAGATGGGATGGGAAGGGAACGGATGGTAAGGGGAAACAAAGGAGGAGGCAACAATGCTTGATAAGAAATGTACTCATTACCTTGCTAATGTAATTGTAACCCCTCTGTACGGTATTTTCACAATAATAAAAAAATTGAAAGAAAGATAATTTTGGCCTGTGCCAAGGAGACCTAGGGCTTCATCTATTCCTTCTTGTAATGTTTTCAGGGTGTCTGCTTTTATTTCAAGGACTTTGATCCATTTGGAGTTGATTCTGGTGCAGGGTGATATATAAGGATCTAGCTTTAGTTTTCTACAAGTAGTTAACCAATTTTGCCAGCACATTTACTGAAAAGGCTGTCTTTCTTCCATTCTACTTTTTGTAGCTCCCTTATCAAAGATTAGATGGCTATAAGTCTGTGGGTTCATTTCTGGGTTTTCAATTCTATTCCATTGGTCCTGAGGTCTGTTCTTGTGCCAGTACCAAGCTGTTTTGATTACTATGGCTTTATAGTAGAGTTTGAAATTTGGTATTGATATTCCTCCAGCAGTGTTCTTTCTGTTGAGGATCATTTTTTGCTATTTGGGGCCTTTTATTGTTCCATATGAATTTTTGGATTGCTTCTTTTATTTCATTGAAGAATGAGGTTGGAAGTTTAATAGGTATCACATTGAATTTGTAGATAGCCTTTGGAAGTATTGCCATTTTCACGATGTTGATCCTTCCAATCCAGGAGCATGGGAGGTTTTTCCACTTTCTAAATTCTGTTTTGATTTCCTTTCTCAGGTTTTTAAAGTTTTCATCATAGAGGTCCTTCACTTCTTTGGTTAAGTTAATTCCTAGGTATTTTTATTTTTCGTGGGGCTATTACAAAAGGAGTTGTTTTCCTGATTTCAGCCACGCTCTTCTCATTGTTGGCATACAGAAAAACCATTGATTTTTGAGGGTTAATTTTAAATCAGCTCAAGTAATTTGGGAGTGGAGTCCATGGGATTTAAATACAAGATCAGGTCATCTGCAAAGAGGGAGAGTTTCAATTCATCTTTCCCTATTTGGATCCCTTTTATGTTTGCATCTTGTCTTAATGTTGTAGCTAGGCATTCTAATACTAATTTGAAGAGAAGTGGGAAGAATGGACATCCTTGTCTCATTCCTAAGTTAAGAGAAAATGGCTTTAGTTTTTCACCACTAAGTATAATGCTGGCTGTACGTTTGTCATATACAGCCTTTATTGTATTGAGGAATGTTCCATGGATTCCTAGTTTTTCCAGAGCCTTCATCATAAAGGGGTGTTGAATCTTGTCAAATGCTTTCTCTGCATCTATTGAGATAACCATGTAGTTCTTATCCTTGCTCTTGCTGATGTGATGAATTATATTAATTTTCGTATATTGAACCAGATTTGCATCCCTGAAATGAATCCTGTTTGATCATAGTGTATGAATTTTTGATGAATTGTTGAAGTCAATTGGCCAAAATTTTTTGAGAAGTTTTGCATCGATGTTCTTCAAAGAAATGGGTCTAAATTTCTCTTTCTTCCATGAGTCCCTTCCTGTTTTGGGGATGAAAGAGTTTAGTAGTGAACTTTCTCTTTCAATTTCATTGAAGAGTTGGAGGAGTATTGGTGTGAGTTCTTCTTTGAAGGCCTTGTAGAATTCCACTGTAAATCCAACTGATCCTGTGCTTTTCTTAGATAGGAGGTTTCTTATTGCTGTTTCTATTCCAATGCTAAATTTGGGTCTGATAAATTGGTTTAACTCACATTGGTTTAGTTTCAACATGTTGATATTTGCTAGAAAATTATCCATTTCTTCCAGATTCTCAAACTTATTAGCATAAAAGTTTGAGAAGTATTCCCTTATAATGTTCTGAATCTTGCTTGTTTCTGTGGTGATGTTTCCATTCTCATCTCTGAGTTTATTTGGGTTGTGTTCTCTACTTTTTCTGATAATATTTGCTATGGGCCTGTCAATTTTGTTAATTTTTTTGAAGAACCAACTCTTTGTTTTGTTGATTCTATGTTTTTTTAATTCTAATTCATTTAATTCTGATTTAATTTTAATTATTTCTTTCCATCCACTGGGCTGGGGTTTAGCTTGCTGCTCTTTTTCAAGGTGGTTCAGATATCTCATTAAATTGTAGGTTTGAGATCTCTCCAATTCATTGATGTAGGAACTCAGAGGTATAAACTTGCCTCTGAGTACTGCCTTTGCTGTGTCCCAGAGGAGATGGTAATTTGTGTGTTCATTTTTGTTGAATACCATGAACATTTGAATTTCCTTTATATCTCTTCCATGACCCACTGGTGGTTCAACAGTGTGTTGTTCAGCCTCCATGTGTTACAGGACTTTCTTTGGTGGCTTTTGGTGTTGAGTCCTAATTTTATTGTCTTGTGGTCTGAGAGAATGCAGGGCACAACTTCACTGTTTCTGAATTTGGACGTTTGCTTTGTGACCTAAAATGTGGTCTATTTTGGAAAACGTTCCATGTGCTGCTGAGAAAAACACATATTCTGATGCTGCTGGGTAAAATATTCAGTAGATGTCTGTTAAATCTAGTTGATCTATGCAGTTGTTTAGATCTGAGGTATCTCTGTTGAGTTTTTGCTGGTTTGATCTATATAGTGCGGATAGTGGTATGTTAAAATCCCCAACAATTAATGTTTTTGGATCCATGTCAGATTTGAGGGAAAGTAGTGTTTCTTGGATAAATTTGGGTGCTCTGTTGTTTGCTGAATAGATATTTAGAATTGTAATACCCCCTGAAGGAGAGATCCCTTAATTGGTATGCAGTGTCCTTCTTTATCTTTCTCACTAATTTTAATTTGAAGTCTATTTTATCTGATATTAGGATTGCAGCTCCCACCTGTTTATGGGGGCTGTTTGCTTCGTAGATTTTATTCCAGCCTTTCACTTTCAGAATATGTTTGTTTTTGTCGGCAAGGTCTGACTCTTGAAGGCAGCAGATAGAAGGATCTTGCTTTTTAATCCAACTAGACAGTCTATGTCACTTAATTGGAGAGTTAAGTGCATTAATATTGAGAATTAGAACTGAGAGGTGTTCGGTAGTTCCTGCCATGTTCTCCACCTTCTTGGGGCTGTGACAACTGGGTTATTCCTATGGTTCTTGGATTTTCAGTTTGGGTGCAGTTTCTTGGCCTTTATTGTGCTCTTGTTGGTTTTCTATGTGTAAGACATCATTAAGTATCTTTTGTAGGGCTGCTTTGGTGGAGATATATTGTTTCAGTTTTTCTTTGCTATGAAAGTTTTTATTTGGCCTTCTGTTATGAAGGAGAGTTTAGTTGGGTATAGTATTCTTGGTTGATAGTTGTTTGTCTTTAGGGCATGGCATACCTCATTCCAGGATTTTCTTGCTTTGTTTCTGTTGAGAAATCTGAGGTTATTCTAATTGTTTTCCCTTTATAGGGGATTGATCTTGTCTCATTGACAGCTTTAAGGATCCTTTCCTTGGTCTGAATTGATCCTATGTGGATTATAATGTGATGGAAGGATGCCCTGTTCTGCTCTGGTCAATTTGAGTTCTAAAAGCTTCTTATATCTGAATAGGCTTATCTTTTTGCATGTTTGGGAAGTTCTCTGCTAGGATCTTGTTAAATAAATTTCCTTTAGGTGCTCCTCTACACACATTATCCTCAGATTAGGCCTTCTGATGGTGTCATCCAAATGTTGAATAGATCTATCATATTTCTTGGATTTCTTGGGTAGTTGTATGTTCTTTCTCTATAATATCTAGGCTGTCTTCAATCCCTGAGATTCGATCTTCTGTGTGGTCTAACCTATTGTCAAGACTTTTTACTTTGTTTTTTTTTTTTAATGTCCTTTCCTTCTAATTGGTTGGCTTTGATGGCTTCAAATTCTTTGCTGGAGCTTTGTTTTAGATCTTGTATGAAATTCTTTACTTCCTTAATTTGGTGTTCAGTGTTTATTCTCAAATCCTTTAGCTGATTGGTTATGGTTTCATTGGACTCCCTTTCCTTCTGCTGGGGTCCATTCAGCATTCCCTTTGTGGTCTCCCTGGATTCCTTCAGCTGTCTGTTTATGGATTTCATTAATGCCTCTATTGATTTTGTCTATTCTCATCCCATTCACACAATTCCTGTATTACTCTTTGATTAGCTTTCTCACTCTCATGAAATTCGTGTATTACTCTTTGTCTGTTTTCAGCCTGCTCATGCAATTCTTGTATTACTCTTTGGCTGTTCTCAGCCTGCTCATGCAATTCCTGTATTAATCTTTGATTAGCTTCCTCATGCACATGAGATTCTTATAATAATTTTTGGCTAGCCACATCAGACTTGCAAAGTTCCTGTATTAATCTTTGGTTAGCCTCCTCTCGATCACTATCATGCTCACACCGAGTCCTTTGCAGGCTTTTAATCTTTTCATTCACCATGTTTACCGGTAGCATTTGTAGAGTTTTTTGGGAACTCTCCTCTGGATTATTCATTAACTGTTCTTTCACATGATTATTGTGAATGGGAGTTAAGATACCTGGACTTGCCATTTTTCTTGTGTTTCTCCAGCTTGTTCTGCCCATTTGGTATGAAATTAACACCAATTTCACAGTAGAATACTATTTTAAGGCAAGCATCAACCAGAGTCCTGTAGATGCGCAGTCAAAATGGCTGCAGATACAATCTAGTTCAACAGATACAATCTATTCATCATCAAACAAGTATGGATTAATGGGCTAAGAATATCAAAGAGGGATTCAGCAGACTAGAAATTAATAGGTTTAGGGAGAATTGTGGGGAAAAATAGATTAGAGGGATGTGGAGAGGTAAAAGGAAAGAGTGAATTTAACCAAGTCATAATCTCAGAGAGGAAATGGACGAAACAGAATGAAAGGAGAGAGATAAACAAGAAAAAAATGAAAAAACAAAAATTTAAATTTTAAAAATGAAACATTTACAAATTATGTAAGCATAAAGAAATAAAGTGATAGAAGGAAAGAATAAGATGAGAGAAAGAGAGAGATTATAAAGGAAAAATGAAAAAATAAAAGATTTAAAAATGGAATACTTAAAAATTATATAAGTATAAAGAAATACTGCTACTATTAAAGATGTTAAGCCTAAGAGGTTGTGAATTGAGTAAATAATTTCTGAATTAAGTATGTACACAATGAAGGATACGGTCTAATAATCATTGATGGGTATTTATCTGGGGATGAGCAGAACAGCAATTAAGTCATGCAAAATTAAAAAAGACCAAAAAGTTAAAAGAGATTTAAAAGAAAACAAAATACACACACACACACACACACACACACACACACACACACACACACACACCTAAAATAAAAATTATGAAAGAAAAATTAGAAAACATTTTTAATTAAAAAAATGAGTGATTTTTTTTTGGAGGGGGGAGATCTTTCATCTCCCCTGTGTCTGTAACCAGTCTCTTGGTGGAGTCTCTGGTTTGCTTGTGGTGCTTGGTTTTCCTGTGGCTTGATTGGTTTCTTAAGTCAGTTTGTTTGAGCAGGCAGAGAAAAGCTCTGCCTTACCCCGGACTTTGTGGTCCTCCTTCCAGCCTAGTTCAGTGGGAGGGAGATCTGCTTTTTTTGTGGGAGTATCACAAAAGAGGGAGATGGCTGTTTCCTCTAGCTTGGAGTTGCTGTGTTGAGGCTAAGCTCTGGGTAGGGTTGAGGCCTATCTGCAAACAGTAGCTGAGCTACTCAAGTTCTGTTCAGGAAGTTACTAGCTATGTCAGTAAGTTCTGATATTTTGTATTTTTTTTCCTGTAGTATTTTCAGAGTTTGAGGTCTTTGAACTGATATAGGTGGCCTGTTTCAGACTTCAGAATGTAGACATTTAGTTTTCTCAGCATCATTTGCTGAAAAGGTTTGTTTTTTTTTTCCAAAATATATTTTGGACCCCTTTGTCAAAGTCAGATGGCTGTTATAATATCAATTTCTGGGTCTTCTAGCCTGTTTTAGTGTTCTTCAGGTCTTCTGTGTTTGTTCAAGTTTTTGAAGTGTTGGGTGCATATAACCAAAGCCAGTAACCTTTGCCAAGAGAATTACACAGGCAGCTATGAGTTTATTGGTTCAATAACTCTATATTTTTCTTATTATTTTTACAGTGTTTCATAAAAGCAATTTAAACTAATTGCAGTTTTAATTGCAAAGAAATGTAAAAGAAAAAGAAATCTCTGTAATTTTGTCTCCAGGAACATTTTAGTGTGGCATGTGTCCTTAATTTAAGCATATACAGTGTATTTTATATGTATGTATATATGTTTAAGTGTATCTGTGTGTATAAACACAATTTTTCAAAATTCATATACTAAAGTGGGTATTACCAGTTTTTAATTAATGATATATCTTCATATATTAATTTGAAATGGAATTTTAAGTGAGCCCTATCAATTGATATATAAATTATGTACTAAATCTAACCAATTGCTTATAGTTAGAGAGTTATTTCAGAAATTTTTGCTATTTTAAATAGTAATTATGGCTTTTATTCTATGGACAGTGTTTGTCAATGGAGAGTCTACATTCCCAAGTATATTTTGGAAATCTGGGCAGAGGTTTTGGTTTTCACAATGTTTGGGGTTGCTAATGTTATTGAATAGGTGGAGACTATGGATACAAACAATCTTGAACCATGTAGAGCTATGCTAAGCCAGGAAGCATGGTGCCATGTCCTGTTCGATTTCAGATATTCTATTGGAAATGCATGAAATAAAATGCCCAATAACAAATATTCAAGCACAAATGCTTTATGCTCTGTGTGTGTGTGTGTGTATGAGTCTGTGTGTGTGTGCTGGTACTAATGCTTGAACTCAGAACCTCATGCTCTTGTTTATCTTTTTCATTCAAGGATGACACTCTAACACATGATCCATACCTCCACTTCGGGCTTTTTGCTGTTTAATTGGAAATAACAGTTTTATGGATTTGTCTGCATAGGCTGGCTGCAGCTAGGATCTTCACATCTCATTCTTCTGGATAGCTAAGATGTGAGACATCATTTCTGGGTGCTCATTTTTAATCAAATTTCTGAAAAGTGTTTTCATCAGAGTTTTAACAAGATTTACATACCATTTTTAGAAATGTTACCTGTAACATTCCAACATTCTTGTTATTTCCATCACCTACTTAGAACATCTGCATTTGTACATGATTTACATTCACCATGCTTCTAAGAGCTTGCACAGGAATCTTCCCACTTGTACATCTTCCAGCATTATCATGCATGAGCACTGATGTAATGAAATATATAGTTTTATTATAAACTAATTTCTTATTCATATTACATATAAGATCTTCTATAGGCTTCATAAAATCATGTGGACAAGTAGGTCATATTTTCTGTCACTTTCATTGTAGAATGGGGACACACTGTATTTATTATACATACTGGTCATTGGATCTGATGAGGCTGAAAATGTCCACAGCAAAGAATGGTAAGCCATTCAGAGAGTTTTGGCAGGACAGTGAGGAGGCAGCAGAGATGCAGTTGGAAATGTTCACAGAGGAAAGCAAATGAAAGTGTGTGTGTGTGTGTGTGTGTGTGTGTGTGTGTGCCTGGAATGAGTCTTGAACTCAGGACTTTTTGTTCTTTTTTATGTTTTAAAACATTTTTTTATTGTAAAGATACTGTACAGAGGAGTTATAGTTCCATGAGTAAGGTAATGAGTACATTTCCTACTGAGCATTGTTACTACCTCCTTTTGTTCCCCTGATAACAAAATGCTGAAACAAGGATACAGGTTGACCCATTGTAACAATGAGATGTACAAGACACTATGTTGAAAATGAGTTTTACAACTTTGGGGGTGGGGTGGGGAAGGGAAGAGCAGCTGTCTTATATCATCAATGCAGAGCAACTGTGATCTCAGAAAGTTATACATGCACACAATACACTTGCAAGCACACACATTCACACCCTCGTATAGTCCAGATTCGTCACCAGATTTTCCCTCTCCTCCTCTGCTTATAGAAGAAGACTTATCACATCCCTGAGTCTGAATCTGACAACTCACCCTGACAATGGTCTCCATCAGAGGGACAAGCCTTCTTCAGCTTATTTATCAGTTTGTGATTCTCCATCCAAGATAAATTTCAAGTGTGTTTTAAGTATACTCACAGTTATAAATCATATGCCTGAATTCTCACACTAGAGATCAACAAAAGATATGTATGTATTGCCCTTGTCTTTGCCAAATTCATAAGCACACACAATAAACAGACAAAGAGGGAAGAGGAACTTAAACCTGAGGCCAAACAACAGTTTGTGAGCAGCATACATTGTGTGTGTGTGTGTGTGTGTGTGTGTGTGTGTGTGTGTGTGTGTGTGTGTTAACTGGTACTGGAGCTTGAACCCATGGCCTGGACTCAATACCTTAGCTTTTTTATTCAAAGCTAGTGCTCTATCACTCGAGTCACACTTCCACTTCTGGCTTTTTGCTGGTTAATTGGAGATAAGAGTTTCACAGACTTTTCTATCAGGCTGGCTTTGAATCATGAACCTTAGATCTCAGCCTCCCAAGTAGCATACAATTTTACTAATTAGAAGCATCCAGAACAATTAAAATTGTATAATATAAACCAGGCAAATAAGAACCATAGTTCTAACTAGCAGAAAAGCATTTCCAAGGTGAAGGGGTGGGTAACCATGTATTAACTTTAAAAGAAGAAGTGTTGGCACATATTATGGACAAAACAGAATGTCTCCATCCATGTTTGATTTCCAGTTAAAATGAAAAACATATTTGAGTTTTCTGATTTTAGCTTATATATCCCATCTTCAATTTCAGAGTTTTCTAAGACTAGAAAGTAAAGGAAGAATGAGACAAAAATAGCTCCCAACATCATAAAACAAGCTAGGCCAGGTGCTGGTGGCTCATGCCTATAAATCTAATTACTCAGAAGGTTGAAATTAGAGGACCAAGGTTCAAAGCCAGCTCAGGTAGGAAAGTCTGTGAGACCAGCAAAAAGTTGGAAGTGGAGGTATGGAACTAAGCAAGGGGGCAAGGTTTTGAGTTCAAGCCCTAGTCTTAGCACAAATCAAAAACACAAACAGAAAGAAAAACCCACCATAAAATCCCAATCTAGTTATAGCACTGCAGCAGTTCTGAGTTAGAAGAGCACAAATATCACAAATTTCTTCACCTTTCTTAATAATCAAAAAAGTGATTTCTATCTTGGTGAGGAAAAAGGCATCCATATCTCTTTGAAGCAGCCTCTCCCCCACCCCCACCCAAAAATGTCTGCTGCATTCCATCAAAGGGAAAAGTGTGCCTCTCTAAACCTCACCACTAAATTCTCACATCGTCCACTTGCTGTTTCCTTTTATGGGTTGCTTACCATCTGAAATGTATTCTCAAGCACTCTCTGATTTGCATTGTGTGACAAAAATACAAGACACATCCAAGGACTGAATTAACTGCCTGGAATGGGTGACAAAGAACTTAGCTAGTCCAGGGCAAGGCTATTATCACCCATCTTCTCAAGTTTTGCCACCTGAACTAAGGTTTGACAGAAGGTAGAATATTCATATATTAATGCCCTGGTGTGTTACCACGTAGGTCAGTGAATGAGTGCGTTGGAAGAAACAGAAAATGACCTGAGGCTAAATGGTCAAAGTCTTAGGTGAGACTGCACAGGTGTCCATAGCTTAAAGACAATGCCTCCTTAGTTGTGGCAAAAAATTCCAAGCTCTTTGCCTTGAAAGACAAAGGCCATGTGCTTGTCATCTCACCTTCCCTGAAGTCCTGTGACCCTGTAGTCTGACTCACACTCTTCCCTCTTAAACTGCTGGGGTTTTCATGTCATTCTTGTGATTGACTTCTTCCCAATTGTCCCTCACTGGCATTGATGGATCTATGCAGATTCGGCTCTAGTGTCACACTCTGAGTCAAGTATTCCTATTCTCCACTTTGCCTGCATGTTGGGTTTCCTTCCACTTGCTAATATCAAGTGAGATCTCATAACTCACTGTCTCCCTGGGTACAAACTTCTCAACAGAAACCAAGTTCTTTTGATGGTTGTACCTCCAGTGTATACATTAGTAAGCACTCAGTAAAGTAAGTCTTTCCTTCAAAAACTAAACAAAAGGACTATCAACTTCAATTTTAAAAATTATCAAGCTGGCTTCTGGTGGCTCACACCTGTAATCCTAGCTATCCAAGAAGCTTAAATTTGAGGATCAAAGCCAGCCCAGGAAAGAAAAAGCCTCAAATCTCCAGTGACTCACCACAAAGCCAGAAAGCTGTGCCTCAAGTGATAGAGAGATCGCTTTTACCAAAAAAGCTAAGGGACGGTGCCCAAGCCCTGTATTCAAGCACCAGAGCTGGGCATGCGCATGCACACGCATGCATCATCCCCTCCACACAATTATCATTTTTTTCCATTGAAGGAGAGAAGGGAATTGTAAGTCATAGCTTTTACTAACCAAGCAAATGTATGTTTCAGTGTTTTTCTTGGGAGCGAAGATGAAGCAGATCAGGGATTGCCTCACTAATGGCAGCAGCCTATCACAAACTCTCGTATCCCCATGGGAACACCCAAGTTCATTTTCAATATGTATTGTGTTCATACTGTAGGGGAAGTGGGTCTAGTAGTGAGACTCACCAGACTTCACAGGTCTTGGAACTCTGGCGTGGAGGCAGGATTTTAACTGGCTGAGCCATGTGTGGGGAGGTGTGAATGAATCACAGCTGTCTCTAGAGGCTGGGTACTGCAAACTCTGGCCTGTCAGTACACCACTGCTGTGCTGTGCGTGCCAACACTTTTAAGCACACTTGTTCAGAGATCAGATGAAATTAATTCCTGGCATATCTCCCCCACTCTTTTTGTTGGTTTGTTTTAAATTTTATTGTGAAGGTGATGTACAGAGGGGTTACAGTTACATTAGTAATGAGTACATTTATTTTTGAACAGTGTTACCCCCTTCCTCATTTTCTCTCCCTTCCCCCCGCCACACACACCAGCTCCCCTCCTCTAAGTTGTAAAGTTCATTTCCAACATAGTGTCCAGTGAGTATCACTGCTGTATTGGTTCACCCTTTTCCCCACTGTTTCTGTGATTTCTCTTCCCTTTTCCAAATTAGATAAACTTATATACAAGAGAAAGGGTACAGAAAGCAAAAACAGTCATAACAGAGAATAAATCAAAGGAAAAAAAGAAAAAGAAATAACTGCAAATATTACACTAAGAAACCTCTTTTTTCCATTTCCTGGAATTCATTTCGATAAGCATCATGGTCATATGCACATAGCTACAGAGCTATTACGATCCTCTGCTAGGAATATCCTAGACTTATTCTAGTTACTACAAATGAGGGGGACTTACGTTTTTGTGGGTCTGACTTACTTTGCTTCATATAATTTTCCCTAAGACTACTTTCCATTTCCTTATGAATGGGGCAATATCATTCTTTCTGATGTGTGTATATACTACATTTTCTTGACCCGTTCATCTACTGAGGGGCATCTTTGGGTGTCAGATGCAGGTATTTTTTTGGTGAAGGGGTCAGAATTTTACCTTCAGAAAAGAAGTCCAAATTCAACTTTTTACATTATTCACAATTAAGGTGACATAATACTTACAGAGACACACCAGCAGAGCTGAGCCAGCAGACAGTCATCACTCACCTGATAACCTGGATCCCATTACCAGATCTCATATTCTGACATGCACTGTGAATCAGACTTAATACATTCTGAACTTATCATGTAACCAGCACACTTTTTTAACTGTGATCTAATTGGTTAGAGGGAATCCTCCTTTACAGCTATTAGATTTGTGATCATTTCCTACTCTAGTTCTTCAAGAGATTAGCCCCAGTAAAGAATCTCCCACAGGAACAACGGCCAAGCAGTCCATCTCATCAAAAAGGAGAATACAAGTCATGAGTTACTCACCAAATGAAGTTTTTCCCAGAACCGAGGTCCTTCTTCCATTTCTCTAAGGCTTGGTGGAATGTACCAAAAGCAAACATTGGTGAATTCAGGCTGAGAATGAAGAAATAATGGAGAAGTTGTTTTGTTATCCCAAGATTCATTTTAAAAAGCAATTCACCAAATTCTTTTTAAACACTTAGTCTCTCTAAAACTTATCAGGTGCTATAACTTTGACACCAAATCAGAATCCTATAGAACATGCACCCATTCTGCCTAACTTCTGATGAAAGTTTATTAATTTTTTCTCTATCATTTGCACTTCAAAGGTTCTCTTTCTTGTAGGTAAAAACTGGGTATTGATCAGGAAAGAAAAGCTTGGAGCTCATTCAGCCAATGAATTTTATATATGTGTGTGTGTGTGTGTGTGTGTATACATATATACATATAGCGAGAGAGAGACAGAGAGACAGAGAGACAGAGAGATCTATATAGTTCCTCTTCAGTTCTGGCCCTTAAAGTATCCTTTTTTTCCAGTTTCAATTTGTTTTATTGAATTCATTTTTTAAATTACTTTATTTTATTTTTTATATTGTGAAAATACCATACAGAGGGGTTACAATTACATGAGCAAGGTAATGAGTACATTTCTTATCAAGCATTGTTGCCTCCTCCCTTGTTTCCCCTTCCCATCCCTTCCCATCTCCTCCCACTTCTCCATCCCCTCCCCCACTACTTCTTTCTAATAATTCTTTCTCTGCTTTAGGCAGCCACAAATGTTCTCTTTTTCTAGCTACAACTGACAGATGCAAAAGCCCCTCTGATTTGTTAGTGGCATGATATGTTGGGGTTTCGCTAGCTGACACATCATAACCCCAGTCAGTTCTGCTTTAGTGTACAAAGGAAGGTCTGCCATCTTGATTCTTGGCCTTGAGTATAATTCAGTTAGGAGCCTGATCAAAATGCAAGATCTAATTTCCTGTGCTTTAAAGGCCCACCTTTTGATTAAATCCATCCTAGAAAAGGCCAACAAACTGTTATTTCCTGAGAGCTGCTGGGTGATTCTGAAGTTGGTGTTGTAAAGTGGAAAATTCTGATGCAAGCTAAGTGGCCAGAGCCTGGCGGGGCTGTATTTTCTACAACATCACTTTTCTATCAGACATGATTTGGTTAGACAGGAGACAATGTTCTAGAACAGACTTTAACTCAGCCATTGTTAACAGAGGCATAGCTTTGTGCTCACTGAAGCACAACACAAGATGTGCAATCACAAACTTGTATTCAATGACCAGGTAATTGGGGATATTACATTGAGAATTCACAAATGAGACACATTACACTTAGGAAAGATTGTGATCTGTACCTACCTTTCCCGTCTGACACTTAGCACTGGCAGCATTTGAAATGACATTGAATTTCCACTACAAATACAGTTTGTAGATAATAAGCAATGCTATAATAGTTGCCACTGACCAGAGAATTATGCCTTGGTGTCAGTATAAAGTTCCAAGTAGTTTAGAAGAAGGAAATAGCTATCATCTCTTATCTTAAGATCAAGACTAGTATTATATAGAGTTTCAATTTTAGTGGATTTTCTATCATAACAGAATGCTCAGGAACAGTTCCAGCCCAACAAGGTAAGTTTTTCATCTGCTCATCTTTTCATCTTTGAAAATTTTAAGATTCCCATTGCATTTGATAAAGAAAAAGAGCTACAAATCTTCAAACTATAGATAGTTCAACATAAAATACTATGTAACTCAAATAATTTTTCACAAATATTTATCAAGAAACTACAATAGTGTTTTTTTTTTATTTTGTGTTTTTGGAAATTCCATAACAATTTATATTCTGATTTATGAATGGTAATTGACTTGGTTTCTTTGAATTATTTAAAGTGAATAAGTCGTTTCAAATAAAGCAACTATGACTGATTAGGAAGTGGAAGAAAAATATATTTGCTAATAAATTCTAGGAAACTATGCCTTTACATCAACAGTTTTTCCTTACTCAGTACTAGATCAGTTTTAATTGCATGACCTCTAAACTCCAAACCCATCCTTTCTTGGTGTCTGCAACAATGGAGATTGTTGATGTAAATATGTCTCCTTTCTTATCCAGATCTTTCTTAAACATTGTCATTAGAGGATGCCAGAGAAGAGAGGTATTTCTCTTCTTGATCTGTTGTGGATATCTTATAGATCTCCTGCAGATTTTGTGGTGTTTGTTAGCAGATAATAGCCTTGGGCAGCTCCTCCCTCTCAAGAGCAATGTAGCAAACCAGCAGCAGATCAGGGCCCATCACTAATGTTCCTGGCATTTTCTGCACAGGTGTCTCACGGGTGAGAAGATAAGCTATGTATATTCACATCACCCACAGGGCATCTTCAGAGCCTCCTGGGAAGAGCCTGCAGGGGCTTCCAAATTATGGAATTCCAGGGCCTCCAAATGGTGCACTGTCAGTGAGTCTCACCAGTAAGGTAGCCCAATAAACTTCCTGCCAAGCTGGGAACCAAAGTCACACTGTCTCCAAAGAGGTTTGCTCTTAGCCTTACAAGGATGTGGTCTCTTTCTCAGAGCTTTGTCTCAGACTATGTGTGTTGGCTGCCCTCTACTTATAGTTATATACGTACACATATATATGTATATAGAGTTATTCCCATATATTTTTAAAGTGCTGTTTTTTTCCTATGAGATAATCCCTCAGGACTCCAATTCTCTGTTAATAGATCTTTATATACTTGTATGTAAAGATACACACATATATACATGCACACATAAATACATGAACATGTACACGCATACATGCACAACATAATTACATATATATACATATACATTTATACATACATACATATGTGCACATATGTATATACATGTATATACATACATGAGTGGGTGCGCACGTGCACGCACACACACACACACACACACACACACACACAGTGGGAAATGTTTTTTTTTTCTTCTGAATAGACTCTGAATGGACCCTGATCAAGTTTTTTGTTCATCAAATATTTTACTCATCTTCATTTGCATGAAAGTGTTTTAAAACAGCTTTATTAGACTCAGGTTTTCATGTTAGGACTTAGATTTTTTAAATGTTTCCTTTAAAATTTCTGTCGGTCTAGATATTTTAGTAGTGACATATCTGTGATGGTTTTTTTCATGGACAATCTCTTGTGGAATAATGTGGCACCAGTGTTAGGATGTCTGCAAATTGGGGAAGCTCTTCTGACGCTTCCTTTACTTGAAAGCAACTTGATGTTCCATGTCGTGAAATACCTTCATTTTCCTCATTTCCAAAATTATTGAGTTGAAAATAACATCTTAGAATGTTCTCAAAGAAGGTGTTTGAAGTTTTCCTGACTCCTTGGCTTTGTAACTTTATATTTCATACAGTTTCTTTGAGAAAAGAAAGTATTAATGGGTTATTTTCAGAGCAGAACTGCTTCACATGGCACTTAATCTAAACTGAAAAGTCTGACCTCTTAAGAATCTTAGTCTATATTCTCTAAAAGTCATAAAGTAGGTAAGACATGGAAAGGATCTAAGTCTACAGGGAAGGATACAAAACCCTATGAAACAAGTATTGTGTTATAACCTCCAAAGTGTCATTAAAGGTGAGTTGAAGACATTTTATCCTGATTTTCAAATAAAAAGAAAATTTAAAAAAGACTCCATGATGTTTTGATGTCAATTTCAAGAAGGATTACTGCATAAATGAAAGGAGCCAACTTGGCCAATAAGTGAATGGTCAGCTGCAGGCAGCAGGTCAGTCTGGAAGACTGTGTCACCCCTTTGTTTGCAAGGTCATTCAACTAGAATAACAGCAATCAAAAAGCCAACACAATTCATTTGAGTCAGAATAAATGAATTTCTAGCACACAGATTCAAATCATCAGTCAGGCAAATCTAGTGTGAATAATATTCATGGTAGGCAGGTTTTAACTAACCCCAGCATCCTATGGTTTAAACACAGAATGGGCTTGTTGAGCAAATTTAAGGGAGCATCTGGTAGCACAAAAAGGCTGGACTGGGAGTCGTGAGCTGTGGACATGAATTCTAGATTCAAAGGTCTGTGCTTGGACAAGTGCTGAATGTCCTCAGCGTCTCCTTCCTGAACTGTATGTGGAGAGGATACTGTTTGTACTATATGGTTGGCTTAACAAATAACGTAATTAGTTTCCAGTATCTGGTACCAGATCTAGTCCACAGAAGGCACTCCATTACCCAATGACTATTGTCTGGGGATACACTAATGGATAGATTCTCTTTTACAGTATATGAGTATCTTCATTAACATCTGTACTAGTTGAGACACAACACTATGTTAATTTCTGGGTACCATATTTGAAAAACACTAAAACTAAAAATTTTACACAGTATCTGCAGAAGGTAACCAAACGGTTCAACATAGTACACCAAATTTTCTAGGCTTTAGACACTGAACTAGATGCTACAGTGAGAATGACTTACACAGTATTTGCCCCAGAAACTTAAAGAATTAATAAAGGTGTTGGAAAAAAATGGACTACAATGCAAGGGACACTTATAAAGGGGAGGGTTTAGCCAGGCATCAGTGGCTCATGCCTGTAATCCTAGCTACTCAGGAGGCTGAGATCTAAGATTGATTGGAGGATTGCAGTTTGAAGCCATCTAGGGCAGGAAAGTCAACAAGATTACGATCTCCAATTAAGTACCAGAGCTCCCCAATTGGAGCTCTAGCTCAAGCTGTAGAACACTATCCTTAAGTGAAAAATTAAGAAAAGTGATAATAAGGGCAGCTTGGGAGGAATGAGAAAGAATGTTCTAAGGAGTGACATTGACCAAGACATGTTGTATCCATAAACTGCTTTGCTGAATGCACTCCTTTGTCTAACTACTTAAAGATAATTTTAAAAAAGAAGAAACTAGGACAATTGAGGTGAGGGGTTGGGGTGGGAGGAATGGGTGAGAACGTTGAAAAGTGTATTGCACTTATAAACTGATTTGTTGAATGGTAACTCCTTTGCATAACAACTTCAAAAAAAAACCCTCCCTCCTGCAAAACCCACAAAACTCCTGTTCCAAAGTTGAAGTTCTAGTAGCAGCACACAAAAAAGGGGAAGGGGAGATTTTTCAGAATCTAAGATATTTGGCAAAGAATAGTATCCATGTGGAAGCCAGTGTTGGGACCGAGGGCAAAGAGGGGCCAGGCTAGAAATAAAGATCAGAGTCATTTCACCAAGGACTTCCTCCTGTGCCATACTTGGAAATTGAGGGATTGGTCCTGATGTAATGTGGAGTCACAGCAGAGCTGCACCCAAGGGCAAGTTTCCTTTTGAGAAAGCAACTCCGGTTACAATGTGGAGGATGGCTAGAGAGGTCTAAGACTAGAAGTGATGGGTTCCCGAGTCTAGACACTGGCTTTGGCTTTGGGAATGGAGATAGATGAGAGGAAAGAGAAGGAGACAGTGAAAAATGACATCAAGATCATTGCTTGGATGGATTATAATCCTAAGGATTGTTGTCCAAATGACAAAAAGAAGAAGGTAGAAACTTGGTAGGAAGGAAAACTGATACACCTCAGTTTTAGAAATGGCAGGTTTGGACTAGGGGGTGTGGCTCAAGTGGCAGAGCACTTGTCTAGCAAGTATAAGTATAAGGTACCACAAGAGAAAAAAATACGTATAAATCTTTAAACAGAGTGTCGGTAGCTCATTTTGTAAGCTAATTACTCAGGACTCTGAGATCTGAAAATTGAGGTTGAGAGCTAGCTGAGGCAGAAAAGTCCTTGAGAGTCTTGTCTCCAATTAACCAGCAAAAAGTTTGAGGTAGAAGTGTAGCTCAAGCAGTAGTGTACCAACTGTGAATGAAAAACTCAACTGGGAGTTATAAGCACAGGGTTCAAGCCCTGAAATATGTCAGAACTGAGGTGCCTATGGTTTAGGTGAAAACTGCAAGACATAAGGATGTACAAAAAACTAGAGGTTTTAAGAAAAATCAAGTGTGGATTATACATATGTGTGTATGTGTGTATATACACATATTTAGTACATATAGTATAAATGCATTTATAAGTATATATACATATGTATATGCAATATATATATATGGAACACACATATATGGAGAAAGAGAGAGACATTGCATGAGATTGATTATATATAGCAAAATGCTACAAAACTCTAGATGTGGATAAATGTTTTAAGAAGACTATGTGGATCGACTAAAGGACAAAAGTAAAAGAGTAAAGAAGAATACTAACAGATATTCAGATGAAGAGAAGTTCACATAGAGACTGAGAAGGAAAAGTCAGATGAAAATGATAGAGCCTGTGAAATGCTTTAGAAAACTAAGAGGATCAAAAACTATTTGCTAGATTTAGCAATTAAGTTGTTGTGATCTCATGAAACTATATGGCTCAGTGATAGAGTGCTTGCCTAGCATCCATTAAGCCTTGGATCAGTACCACATAAACAGAAAAAGCTGGAAGTGTCACTGTGGCTTAAGTGAGAGAGTGCTAGCCTTGAACAAAAAGAAGCTCAGGGACAGTGTCCAAACCATGAGTTCAAGCCCCAGGACTGGAAAAAAACAAACAACCAAATAACTACATAACAAGATAACTATGCAAGATGAATCGCAAAGTGTTGACATACACAGGGTAATGTTTAATAGCTAGGGCATGAACAATCAGAACTTCCTGGAAAGGGAATGAGCCAGTGAATTCTCTGCGAATGTAACTTGGCTCCCTATTACAACACTATCAAGAGAGGTAACCTACCATGCATAGGATGTCACTCAGGTGTTTCTGAAGAGTATGTGAACTCTAAAAAACCATTTCTACCTGAGTTCCTGCAGAACTCAGGAAGAAAAAAAAACAAAAAAGTTGAACAATTAGAACTCTCCCAAGAGATCAAAATGAAGTATTTGACTCAGAACATATGAATGAATACACCTCTAGGAAACAGTTGTTAGATCTTAGACCGAATGCAGATGAAAACAGATAGGAGTTTTGGGAGACTATGAATAATGCAGAATTCATTTGAAATGTTAACTTTCTATCATTTTTAAAGAAGATATGAGTGACTTTTATTCTTTTAAAGAAAGAATATATTCAAGTATTAGGTACTGTTCCATTGTGTTCATTCACTGTTTTCTGGGTAATACTTAATATTCTTATAATTATCTTCTAAACAACTTTGTGTCTCTCTCCACTTATTCCTCATCGCCTCACATCAACTTGATCTTTAGATGTGAAATTCAAAGTTGAATTTTCTGTATTTAGGAAAACAAAATGAGAAAAGATGAAAACATAGAAGCAATACAAAAATTCTTATAGCAGGGGCTCGGAGTACTGGTCAGTGGTAAGGCATATGCATGTACAAGGTCCTAGGCTTTGTCACCAGCAGCAAAATCAAGCCAAAACTAAAAGTTATAGTAGTAATTCTGGAAGATCATTGAAGAAGGCATCTTTATGGACAGGAGCCAGAAGGTTACCTCAGAAAGGCACATTTAGGGGTAGAAGCTTTTCTAATAATTAACACCTGTTTCTGGCTGGGCCCTGATGGCTCATACTTATAACACTAGCTATGCAGGAAGCTGAAATCTGAGGATCAGGGATTGAAGCCAGGCCAATTAACTAACCTGAGAGGAGGCTCTTATCTCCAATTAACCACCAAAAAGCCAGAAGTAGAAGTGTGACTCAAGCGATAGAACACCAACACTGAGCCATAAAGTTGAGCAAGAGTGCGAGATCATGAGTTCAAGCTCAAAAACAAAACAAAACAAAAAACTATCTAAACTTTCTTCATAAGGATATGAAAGTAACTTTGTAAAAATAATGGTAGCAGCCCGGTGCCAGTGGCTCATGCCTGTAATCCTAGCTACACAGGGGGCTGAGATCTGAGGATCATGGGTCAAAGCCAGCCCCGGTAGGAAAGTCAGTGAAACTCTTATCTCTAATAAACCATCAGAAAACCAGAAGTGGGGCTGTAGCTCAAGTGGTAGAGCACTAGCCTTGAGCTGAAGAGCTGAGGGACAGCGCTCAGGCCCAGATTTCAAGTCTGGCAGGTTTCGTTTTAACTTTTCTCAGTCTATAGGAAGAATATGTAAACCATGTTTTATAACTCATTTATTTTCATCATTGTTTTCCTCTCATTTCTTTTCTTTGCGGGGGGGCATTCAGTCGTGGGGCCTGAACTCTGGGCCTGGGCGCTATCAGCTCTTCAGCTCAAGGCTAGCGCTCTACCACTTGAGCCACAGTGCCACTTCCAGCTTTTTTGCTTATGTGGTGCTGATGAATCGAACCCAGGGCCTCAGGCATGCAAGACAAGCGCTCTACCACGGAGCCACCTTCCCAGCCCTTTTCCTCTCATCTCTATCAAAAGACTGTGTAGTCCTAGAACGTGCAACACTTTCCATAAACATTATATATGGTCCATCAAATATATATGTGTATATATATACATATATATATATGTATGTATGTATATACATATATATATATGTATGTATGTATATATATATATATATATCAGAGAAATAAAGCAACTCAAATTTTGGGAAATAGGCCAGGCATGCTGGCCTACATGTGTAATTCCAGACATTCAGGAAGCAGAAACAGGAGCATCATGATATAAGGATGGCTAATGAGAAATGTGACTCTATCCAAAAAGCAAACTAAAAGTTAAAGGACTAGGCATGTCTTAAGTGGTAGGGTGCTTGCCTAGCAAGCTCAAAAACTGATTCTATATATAAATATATATATATATTATATTATTCAGTATATATATACACATATACATATACACAGGTATATATAATAGATAGATAGATAGATAGATAGATAGATAGATAGATAGATAGATGGATAGATAGATAGATAGATAGATAGATAGATAGATAGATAGATAGATAGATAGATAGATAGATAGATGGATAGACTTATCAATAGACTCAAATTTTATTTAAGGTAATCATATGGCAGTGCTTCTCAACATGACTAGTTATATACCTCTATAACCTGTAGAAACAAAGGGCATAGTGATAATGCCATTATTAATGACTAACAAAGTTATCAATATTCCCTAGATATCCTCTAATAGATCATATTTAAAATTCCTTAACAATCCTAAAAATCATTTTTCATGGTTGATTTGTTCAAATTAAGATTCCAAGAAGATCTCCATCCTGTCATACCTCTTAGCCTCTTTGAGCCTTAAGCGATTACCAGCACCCCATCCTTTATGGTTTTTCCTATCATTGGCCTGTTGGAGACACCAGCAGCACCGCCTTGTGGAATAACCCATAGTTTACATTGTTCACTGCTTCTTAGTTATGTTACTTTGTGAATTCCTTTACCTTTCTGGTTGTCAGAGCTTTGGGCTTTTAGAACCTAATCAGATGCCTCCTAGGTAGGTGGTGGGGTAAGCCACTTGCTACATTCTGAGCAGCCGTTTCTTATATCTGCCTGAGGGCCATTGCCATACTTCACCTGGGTTACTGCAGCCCTCTCCCAGTTTGTCTCCTGTGCTCTTTTCTTGTCCTCCTTTTACCCTTATCACCACCACATTCCTCTCTCATCATCGCAAGTATAGTCTTTTAAAATCAGAGTCACCTAGTTCTAATACCAATTCAAAATGGATCAAAGTCCTTAATGTAAAACCTGAAACCATGAAGCTACTACAAGAAGTAGGAGAAACATGAGCACTTCTTGGCACAGGAAAGAACTTTTTGAGTAAAGTTCTAGGGGCTCAACAAAGCAAAGAAAGAAAAAAAATCAAAGAAAGAGTCAATAAATGGAACTGCATCAAACTAAGACTTTTCATCACGGAAAAGCATCTAGTTAACAAGATAAAAAGCCTACAGAATGGGAGAAGATCTTTGGCAGCTATATATCAGAAAATGACCTAATATTCAAATATACAAAAAGCTTTAGAGATACACTTCTCAAAGAGTCAACAAATCGATTAATAAATGGGCAAACAGGGTAGGGATTTCTCAGAAGTAAAAACGACCAATAGACACATGAAGAACATTTATGGTCATTAAAAACACAACTCAAAACCACATAAATCATCTTATAAATATGTTAGAAACAACAGCAAGAAAGAAAAACCATTTGAGTCCTTATCTTGGGGTTCATTTAGCCTAACATCAATTTATCTGACCCTTTTTGCTTGTCTCAGACATATACTATTATTGCAAATAGGGGAAACCATGGGACCTATGTTTCTTTGGGCCTGGCTTACTT
>NW_012267326.1:3721593-3730711 GCF_000151885.1 Dipodomys ordii
AAAAAATTATATTAAGTGAAGTAAGCCAGGCCCAAAGAAACATAGGTCCCATGGTTTCCCTTATTTGCAATAACTAGTATATGTCTGAGACAAGCGGAAAAAGTCAGAGAAGTTGATGTTAGGTGAAATGAACCCCAAGATAAGTATTGAAATGTTTTTTTCTTTCTTGCAATTGTTTCTAACATATTTATAAGATGATTTCTTTGTTGCTTTGTATGTACCTCCTCCACGGTATAACCCCTGCTTTCATTGTATTTGATGTTGGTTTAATTTTGGAGGGGAAGGGCAAAAACAAACCATTTAAATAAGGATACAGGTGGACCCATCACAACAATGAGATGTACAAGTTGTTATGTTGAAAAATGAACTTTACAAGTTTGGCCAGGCAGGGGCGGGGGTGAGGGGTGGGGAGGAGAAATGGGAAAGGATGGGGATGGGAAGGGAAACAAAGGAGGAGGCAATAATGTTACAATTACCTTGCCCAGGTCATTGTAACCCCTCTGTACGGTATTTTCACAATAAAAAAATTTAAAAAGTACGATATATATACTCAATGGAATTTTACTCATCCACAAGGAATAATTATATTATATTATTTGCAGAGAAATGGATGAACCTGGGAAAAGAATCATGTGAAGGGAAGTAAGTCAGGCCAGGAGAGACAAGGGACAAACAATTCCTGTTTATCATGGAAGCTAGAGCTAATTTATAAATGTACAAGTGAACATTTTAAGATTGTATGCAAGGTACTCAAAATTAACCAAACTATGGTATTTTCAGGGGAGAATTCAAATGGTGGGAGTCCTTAGAAAGGCTAACTCACAGTCCAACAAAATGAATACCAGGAAACAGGTATTTGAAAGGAATGTGTGTGGTTGAGGGAGTGGGTTAGTCTAATGAAGAGAGAAAGGAAGGGAATAGTACAGTCATAAAATTTAACACACATCCTACAAGATTAAGAAAAGTGAAGCCAGGGAAAGCTTAAGCGGGATGGGGCAGAATAATAAAATGAGTGACATCAAAATGCACTCTACTCATAAACTGGTTTGCTGCATGGTGACTCCTTGGTACAACTATTTACACATAATAAAAAAAACAAATAAAACTGGAATCAGACTCCTTCTCAAAACATCACCAATGCCAACATTTGAAACGAAAACTAAAGGACTTTCTTTGATGTCCTTGATCTGCCCCACCTAGTTTCTGCCCACCTTTCCAAATCCATCTCCTACAGTCGCCCTCCTTGTTTGAATCACCTTCTTTGGTTTGTTCCAACACCTAGAGCTCTCTAATTCTTAGTCTTTGTGATTATTCATTGGGTCTTTGTGGAGTGACTTTCCCTCAAACATCCACATGGCCTGCTGTCTCAAAGATAAGCAAATGTGATCCCAACTTAACCATCCAAACCAAGTGCCTAACAACACACACTTCAACTGTAGACCTGTGCTGTATATTTACTGCAGTGATAGTACTTTCCATAGTGATAGCTGTACTAGTGTATATCCTGGGTTATCTCTCACAGACTTGCTTGTTTTCTGCAGCCTTCTCTCTCCATGTGTCAAGTTGTTTGCTTAAGGCAAACAGCTGTCTGAATGAAGCACTGTGGAGCAGTGGCCTCTCCTGTGTTGTATTTCCAGTGCCTATCACTGTACCTAGTATGGAGTAATGCTTCCATATAATAAAATAATAATAATTAATTAAATAAAATGAATAAAATATTAGACAAAGAAAACTAGGTTTTTCTTATAGACAGTAGAGGATGTTAAATGGTAATCTCTAGGTGATTTTAGATTAGGTTAAAAATTGCTACCAGATATATACTATAGCAAGATCAAAAGTAAGCTCACATTATGTCTTAAAAAATCAGAGTTAAGGTAGTTGTGGAGGTGGGAGGGAAGGGATGGTAGGGGAAGAACAAAGGAGGAGGCAACAATGCTTGATAGGAAATGGACTCATTACCTTGCTCATGTAACTGTAACCCCTCCTTTGTACAGTATTTTTACAATAAAAATTTATAAAAATCAGTTAAAATATTCCCCACATTTCCTTACCAGGTATTTTAGAAAAAAATTCACTGTCTTTGCAATATTTCAAATAATCCAACAACACAAATAACAAAATGACTTATTTTTCCATTGCTCCAAAGCTAATATGTTCTCATTATTTCATATAAAAGAGAAAGTATATGCATTATTGTACATTGCCTTAATTGATTTTTTACATGCAGGCACCACTACAGCACAATTGAATATTTGCGGTACAATCATTATGCAATTTATACATCAAGATAGAGGTCATAATTTATTCAGTATTATCCTAGGTAATTATTATTGAGCTTTTTAATTTTCAAACTTAAAGGCAAGTGTATTCCCTGGGAATCTAACAAAGAAAAATATTCACTAATAGAGTAAATTAGCATAATGGACTCTACAAATTAAGCTAATGAGTTGTTTCTAAGTTTCTAACACAAAAAAATCAATGAAACATAACATTAAAAAATTACTACCTTCATCACAGTTGACTGGCAAAACCACAAGCACAATTCCATAGTCACTTACCTCCATCAGTAACTTGAAACCTTCCCTCTTCTTGATTTCATCTACGAGGTACCTAAGAGTTAAAAATCATGGAATAGTTATAATATGCATTCTAAAAACCCTAGAAACATGTTGTATGTAAGACAACACTGCTATTCCTACTACTTAAGAGGCTAAGAAAGGCAGGATCTCAGTTCAAGGCCAGCTCAGGGGTTGCAAGACTCTTCTCAACATATAATACATAGTGCAATAGCATGGTCTTGTCTTCCCAAGCTATCTGAGAGGCTGAGATCAAAAGGACTCTGGTTCCAGGACAGTCCAAGTAGATAAGTCTAAGAGACTGGATTCCCACCGTGGTAAGTCAGAATCCATGTGATATTTCCTTGTGACCCCAGCAATGATGGGAAGTCTAAAACAGGCAGATCATAGCTCAGGTATATGCCTGAAGTGGGAAGTGAGAAAAAAAATCTTCAATTAACCTGTGTAAAACAGGACTGGAAGAATGGTTCAGCACTATCTCACCAGCCTAGCACATATGATATCCTAAGTACAAGCCCACTACTGCCCCAAACCCCACAAAAACAAAAACAAAACCCTAATTCTGTTATGTGTAATGTAGAGACAAGTCTTAGACTGCAAGAACTTTGACTCAGGCAGAACTTAGACACTAAGGCAGAACTTGCGATTTTAATAGATATTCCCAGGTCTATTGCAATCCTCTGGTCTCAGCAAAAATGATACATCTTCTTAATGATCTGATGTCTATCTCACATGTTAACATCAGCTTTTAACCTCAGTGTGAAAAGCCAGACACATTACTGTATGTGTTTCACATCCATATTCTTGATAGAGTTCTGGCATAGATATTTTAACCACCCTGCTGGCTTGTGGAGAAGAGTTTTTAGTGTGCAATGCCTCCTTACATATTAACTGAAGATCAAAAAAGATCAAAATAATCTCCATGGCCAAAACAGAGAGAAAGCAAATTGACAATCACTATTCTAACTAGGCTACAGACATGGGTAGACTCTCTGTGACACCATCTTGAATGTAAAGAGGATTATTGGGTTGGGGGTGGACAGTCAGGTGGTATAGCGATTGCCTAGCACATGTTAGACTCTTTGTCTACCTCAGTTTTGCCATGACAAACAAACAACAACAACAACAACAAAAGCAAAGCAAAGTTGGATTTTGTCAGAACATTGTTTGCTAAAGGTGATTCTAGAATGTGGGCTTTCATAGTTTTCATATTTACTTTTATAGCTTTTCTTATGGATACTTCCTTATAGATATCTTTGAAATACAAGTAATCTTAGGAAAATGCTATCAATATTAACTAGTAATATGGATTCTTTACTAGAGCACTATGTGAACACACATGTGAACATACAAACCCTGACTCACGAAGTATTTGATATTTCACAAACATATTCCTTTCCCTAAATATTTTTCAAACTTTTTTTTAACTATGGTCTTAGAACCTTTAGCACACTGTAAGATTTTTTTTAAGGAAAAATAATCCAATGGTCAATAGAAATCAGAAAAAGATGCTTGAAAATCACTGATGATACTGACCAAAGAAATGCCAATGAAAACAACAAGCCTGGGCCAGGTGGTATTGGAAACAAACCTTAGAAAGTGACAACTTTCAATGATAGTGAGGATATGGTAGAAACATGCTATGTATTCTTTCAAATGAGTGATACTTGTATGTTCCGATGAAGCAAAGCAATTTTGTGCTGGTCTATCAGGAAAATATTAACAGGAATGATATTGACATATTTGTATGTTTGTATGTTGTAGCTAAAGTTATGTGTGTCTGGGTACCAGTGGCTTATGCCTGTAAGCCTACTCAGAAGGATGAGATCTGAGTATCATAGTTCAAAGTTAGCCTGGGCAGACAAATCCAAGAGACTCTTATCTCCAACTTAGCAGAAAAAAAGTCAGAAGTAGAAATACAGCTCAACTGGTACAGCATCAGCTTTGAGTAAAAAAGCTAAAGAACAGCTCCCAGGCCCGAAATTCCAGTCCCAATACCAGCACAAAAATAATTAAAAAATACAAAATTCTGTATGTGAATCTATTCTATAGAGAATAACAAGAAATAAGGTTAATATCGAGGAACTAAAAGATGGTAAATTGAAATGTACTGCAGTGACCTGATGTAATATGTTGTAACTAGTAAAATGAATGGATGAATGGACTTGGTCCAGTTCCATTCAACCCAAGGGATGTTCTTGATATACTAGTAAAAGATAAAAACCAAGGTAGTGAGAAATATAGATAATTGGATTCCATTTTAAAGGAAATTCTTAAAGAAAGCCAAAGTAGCCTCTATCACATGCAGTAGGGAACCCAGAGTAAAACAGAAAAGGATGCATCATAGATTGTTCTAGTCTGTTCACTCGAGGGAGGCAGAAAGAGGGCATAGTGAGGCTTAGGGATAACCAGCTTTCTCTTTATGCCTCTCTACAAAGTTTTATAGATGTAGCTCCTTTTTTAGAAGTTTTGGGCCCTGTACTGGAACTTGAACTTTAGGCTCAGCCCCTTAGCTTTTTCACTCAAGGCTGGTGCTCTGCCACTTATGTCCCTGCTCTACAAATAGCTTTTGGGGTCCGGTCGTGGGCCTGAACTCTGGGCCTGGGCGCTGTCTCTCAGCAATTCAGCTCAAGACTAGCCCTCTACCACTTGAGCCACAGCACCACTTCCGGCTTTTTTTTTTCTGCTTATGTGGTGCTGAGGAATCGAACCCAGGGCCTCATGCATGCAAGGCAAGAGCTCTACCACTGAGCCACCTTCCCAGCCCCTACAAATAGCTTTTGGGTAGTCAATTAAAGAAGATATGAAATAGTCCATGAAAGATAGTTTCATGGACTATGGTCTGGGCTGCCTTTGAACCAACCACAATCCTCAGATCTCCATCTCTGAGTAGCTAGGATTACAGGTGTGAACCCTCAGTAGCCTTGTTCTGTAATTTTTGCAAACAAACTTTGACTACCTCTACCTAGATGAGGAAAGCTTTGAGAATGACCCCTTTTCTCACCATTTCAGGCACAAATGTGACAAGTATTAGTCCAGTGCTGAGAAGCTGGAGCTCACTTGACTGAGATGGCTGGCACTGTCCTCAGTGTCCAAAGTGCTCAGCCTCTCCAGCAACCTGGCCCTGGGGTGAGGGGAGGGGAGGCTCCAGATTAGATATTGTTAAGGAGACAGTAAATCAACAATGTGACTCTGCCTCTATTTCTTCATGCATGTAATGAAGATGTGGAACTAGACTTGCAAAAAACTTTACTGATGGGTAATGTTTTTGGGCGATGAGTGAAACCCACTACCTATAGAATCCATTTAAAATACTTGTTACAAAACTGCCTACAGTTGCTCCTAGGGAAAGGCCTCCTAAATCTGAGCTTCATTATTTAAATGAAAATTCTCCTTTTGCTACCCTCAGAGACCAGGGCTTATGCTCAGCCCACAGTCACCATCAGAAACGCTAAGGCCCAGTGTCACTCTGTAGGTGAACTGAGGGTAAAGGCACGAGGAAGGGGTGTGAGAATTACAACTTTGACAAAGAAAGCCAAAGTCCAACACTAATTCCCAAATGATGCCTGTTGGCATACTGTGCTAAATCATGGTTCTACTGTTAATTTTAAGTTTGAGCACGGCAAGGAATAACAAGCTAATTTCTGTGGTCCGTAATCAGAAGCATACTTGACTTATTTCACCTGGCCATTTTTCTGATTTGCTTGGATTGTTGGACAATGACACTCAGTCTAGATGGGTGCTCAGGATATCAGTGAAGTCTCTCCTCATGTTTACAGCATGACTACCCTAGCTGTACATGCTGCATTCTCATACCACATAATGGTGTCACCAGAAGGAACAAAGGGATAAGAGCAAAGTATTTCTCTTCTTCCGTACAGTTCTCTTGATTTAGCTAAGACTATTTCCTCCAGCGGTCTTCATAGAATTCATTCTATATCTTTTGTATTGTGTCTTATACCCAACCTTAAACTAATTGTGGGCAAAGCAATGTTCCTAGTTTAAATATTACTACGTCAATGAAACCAGGCTCCAGTTGGCAAGGAAGAAGAGAGAGTAGTTGAATTAACAGTCAATATTGTCTGCTTCTGAGTGAAAACTAAATTAAATGTTTGTGTTCTGGTGAGGTGCCAATGACCCAAGCCTATAATCCTAGCTACTAAGGAGACAAATCTAGAAATGATGGTTCCAAGTTAGCCCAAGCAGCAAAAAGCCAGACGTAGAGGTTTGGTTTGAATGGTAGAGCACTAGCCTTGAGTGAAAATGCTGAGGGGCAGTGTTTAGGTACAAAGTTAAACAACAACAATAACAATAACAACAAAGTTTCTATTCTACAATGTTCTCAGCCTTTTGTGTCCATATGAGCACTCAGCATCTCTAAGAGAAAATAATAGTAGTTAACATTTCCCAAACTTGTTTGACCAGGATCACCTCATGTGATCATCTAGAAGTCTTTATCTCACAGGGCAAAGTTCAAGAATACTAGTTATAGTAGGACTTCTATAGAGAAATGTATCTTCTTAAACACGTGCATAAATATGGTATGGTTCAAGTGGCAGAACACTATTCTTGAGCAAAAATGCTAAGAGACAGTGCCCAGCATTTAGGTTCAAGCCCAGTACTGGTGCAAAAATAGTGTTTTCTATTACCTCTGTCTATACTCAGAGTGATGATTTATTCTTCACAACATTTTTACAATGTATGCACAGAGCCTAAAATGCATATTAAAATTATTATTATGGGAGAATCCAATAAAAAATTAAAAAGAAATGCATTCAATTGTGTGGCATAATGTAGAAACTAAAACTACTTCCATCAAAAGCATGCATGTAAGTGGGCCTAAAAAAGGATAAGTTCATTAAATTCATCACTGTCTCTTCCAGTAAGCTTGGCATGAAAGAGAAGAGAAAACACATGAGCAAGCATTTTCATCAATCCTCCTGGAGTATTAATATTCTGACTTGGCTCAATAATTATCATTAACATTAATGATAGTCTTGCTCCAAAACAGTTCCCTTTCTTTCACTGACAAATGTGTTCCCAGCGTTAGACTATCAGTTCTTCCAGTTGTTACATGAGCCCCTTTAAATTTACTTGGGCTTAATTTGTTTTTTTTTTTTTGTTTGTATGTTTGTCTTTACAAGACACCATTTTCTTTCTGGAAATGGCCTTTTCAGATCTTTTCTCAACTCACCAGGCACTTAAGGGTTGCTGAAACACCCTGGAACAAGTTTCTCCCCCAGTCTCATCTTCTCCGCTACAATATGCTCTAATGGTTGCACAGAGCCTTTCGGAACTCCAGAGGGTTTTGATCTGCTTTCTATATGCCCTACATCTAACAGAGTAGCTCATGGCTTCTTTGATTCATGGCCTACACTCACAGGCTCTAGTCTACTTGCAGTGGTGATACTTACAAACTACAGACTGAAAGAAACGAATGAAAACATTCGCCTTTCCAGACTCTATCCCTCTCCTCCCTGTGGGGGAATACTAGGTAGCACAGTGTGCAATGGTTCACCTTTTCCAAAATACAGCAACCAATTGTTCAGCATGCAAGCAGGTTATGAAATAAATTCCACCTGAGAAATTGGAGAGATTGTATGCCTTGGGAATAGATTAGTGATCCACTGGAGACCCAGTGAAGTAGCCAAATGGGAATTTAGCTGGTTGTTGTTGAAAGACTTGTATGCATGACTATTCTACATCTGCGTTAAAAACAAAACAAAACACCCTTTAGCTGGGCACCAGTGGTTCAGGTCTAGCTACTCAGGGGCTGAGGTCTAAGGATGACAATTTGAAGCCAGCTTGGGCAGAACAACCACTGAGAATCTTATCTCCAATCAACCAGTAAAAAGCAGGAAGTAGAAATAAGCTCAAGTGGTAAAACATCAGCCTTGAGCAAAAAAACTAAGGGACAGAGATCATTGTATGTATGTACACACACACACACACACACACACACACACACACCCTTGGAACCTGACTTCCACAACAAAAGCCTAAAAAGTGTCCTTAGTAATAGGTAAGCGTGGGTGTTGGCAAACACATTTGCAGGCACATGTCAGAGGGCACAATCAATCACCTGCTTTTTGCCAGAAGATGTGGTTTACAACCTTGGCTTTCCAGGTTTCAATAATGCTTCATAAGCACAAGTTGCTTTAGGCTGCCAAAGTCACTAGCTTTCAACAACCAGAGGAAATTTTAATCATTAATATTTCTTGAGGGAAATGTTTTCTTCTCAATTGGAATGATGGGGTCAAATGGAAATGAGGAAAATCCTTAGAGGTCTTCTAGAGTCTAAGGTTTCCCTTCCTGCTGGATTTCTGACAACCCATAAAAATCAGCACCATTGCTCTCCTAAAAATATCTGCTTTTGGGAAATGGATGGAGCTAGAAGGAATCATGTTGAGCGAGGTAAGCCAAGAGCGAAGAGACAAACGGTACATGGTCTCCCTGATAAGTGGATGATAAATCCAAAATGTTAGGTGATACGGCAAAACTAACAGGACTTAAGAAACAAAGAACTCCTGCTCATCTGGTTG
>NW_012267326.1:3730761-3758008 GCF_000151885.1 Dipodomys ordii
TATATATATACACATATATGTTCCAAAATGAAGGCATGTCTGTGTGTGTTTTCTATACTAGGTTACATATATTGAAATGGTTATTTACAAAATGTAGATTTACTGTGCTATACAAAGACTTAGCAACAGCAGGCGGAGTGAAATGGTTTGAATTCCTGTCCATGGACATCACAACCTAACTAGAAATTGTGGGGGAGAAAAGACACAAGCAGATCCTATCTCAAAAAACAAAATTAGGAAAAGTTAAAAAAAAAAAAAAGAGGATCACAACTCAATTGGTGAAGCATTTTCCTAGCAAGCACAAGATCTTACGTACAATGCCAAATGCCACATAGACATAATGTGTTTCTGACAATATCAATGATGCAGAAGAATAATTTAAGGTCTCATACGTGGCACAGCCATTATGGAAAATAGTTTATAAGTTTCTTACAACACTGAAAATACACTTATTTTCAACACAATAATTGAACTCTTAGACAATTACTCCATAGAGTCTTTACATGTAAAAATTATGTAGATAAGCATTCACTTTTCTTTCTAATACCAAAAACTCAAAGCCATCAAATATCCTTCAATGTGTGAAAGATTAAACACATTATTAGTGCATTCATACCATGCTACTCAACAAGAAAATAAGTGAACTATTGCTATACTCTAAGAATTATATTGAGTGAAAAAAAGACATCTCAAAAGGATGCATGCTATATGATCTTGTTTGTATTACTTTCTTAAATGATAAAATGATAGAGCTGAAAACAGACGAATGACTTCAGAGCATTGAGAGAAAGGAAAGAGAAGGGGGAAGATATAATTAAATGGAGGCAGCACAAGATCATTTTGCAATGGAATAGTCCTGGTCCTTGATTGAATAGTCCTAGAACCTTAATGTTTATATAGATTGATGCATATGCAAAACTACATGCCCAGGCATGCATGAAAGAAAACACAGAGACTGCATATGAAGGAAGCAAAATCTAAACAAGGCTCAGGGAAAACACCAATGTAAATTTCCAGGATTTTACATCACAATTTTACTTTTACAGAACATTATCTTGAAAGAAGCTGAGAGAAGACTATTCAGGATTTCACTAGAGAAACATGGTGAGCATCAGTTTCATCAGGTCCCCAAATAGTGCAAGCACCAAAAGCAAAGCCAGCTCTAGTCTTTCCATCCTGTACCCAGTCAATCAGCATGTCTTGTGGAGTGGAATCCTCACAACAGTCTCAGAAATGGATTTTGTACTCTTAATGTCACTGCCAACCCAGAACAATCTGATCACATGGTTCCTGCCAGTATCAAGCCTTGCCCCTTCCCAATTCCACTTTCCGTTTTCCACTCTGGATACACAGAGAATTCCTCACCTAAAATGTAGAAGAGTTTCCTACATCCTTGCTTTTGGTCATACTGCACTGTCATGTAGGAACATTCTAATTCCTTCTCTCCAGCATATTCCTGCCCAGCACTTTGGAACTCATGAAAGCATACCTCACTAAAAATACTCCCAAGCTCCCCCAGGATTCAATATCTTCTTTATCACTATCCCATTCTTTTCATATGATACTCCTAGCATTCACCACAGTATATTGTAATCATCACAGTGTGACTTTCATCTCATTTCTTCAAAGATAGGAATGACTTTTTAAAGTACCAAATACCCAGAATATTGCCTGTCACTTAGTAGATATTTGTAAAGTGTTTCTTCAATAAAAAATGTGAAATCTGAAAAAAAAACAAAAAAAAATAAAAAAAATAAAAATATCTGCTTTTGCTGGGTGCCTGTAATCCTAGCTACTCAGAAGGCTGAGATCTGAGGATCACAGTTCAAAGCCACCCTGGGCAGGAAAGTCTATGAGATTTTGGAGATCATTGGAGATAATTAATTGGAGATAATCCATTTAATCACCAGAAAACTTGAAGTGAAGCTGTGGTTCAAAGTGGTAGAGCACTAGCCTTGAGCAGAAGAGCTCAGGGACATAACTCAAGCCCTGAGTTGAAGCTCCAGCATTGGTACAAAAAAAAAAATCTCTTTCCAGACACAAATGGCTCACATCTGTAAGCCTAGCTACTCAGGAAGCCAACCTGGGCAGAAAAATTGTTGACATTCTTGCCTTCAATTAACCATCCAAAATTGGGAATAGAGGTGTGACTCAAGTGGTAGAATGGCAGTCTTGAATGAAAAAAAAAAAACTAAGTCAGCATGTAATACTCTAAGTTCAAGCCCTAATACCAGCACCCCCCCACACACACAAGCGTGCATGTGCACACACACACACACACACACACACACACACAGAGGCTTTTTTTTCTTCTGAAAAAGAATCAGCATGCCACTATAGGGGGGAGGAGGAGAACATTCTGATAAAAGTTGCCATCACTGGTCTATAAACATCTGGTTTATAAATGTTAAGATCAACATACCAATTTCAAAACGATACTCCATTTACATTCAGGAACATGGGATCACTGTTTCTATGGAATTAGCATAACTCTTTTTGAGACGCAGAGAGAAGTTGCCGTTTTTCTATTATTTAAAGAGTCCTGACCTAGGACCCACGGCAATAAATGCTTTAACTAAAACAGCCTCCAGGAACAGCTGTGTACCACCAATGTAGCACGAGGCATTGTGTGTTGCTTTACTGAAACACATCTGTCATCTGCTTAAGAAGATTATTCTTGGTGAATGTAAAATAATGATGCCTTGACTGACAAATTATTTCAAATAGAGAGTTCCAGTTATGGATGAGAGTTATTTTGATTTGGCAAACTCTGAAGCAAATTCCCAAAGGTCAGGGAGCTTGAGGACAAATAACATTTTGACTCTAATTGTCAGAGCCTGGAGCTGATTATGTCACACACGCACTTGTGTGCTCTGGCTAGCTTGAATTGGCAGATGACAGCCCATTGCTAAATATTCAACAATTCCACAAATCCCAACTGTTGTAGCTTTCAAACCGCCACGATGGAAGTATTTATATCACCATAATTGGTGGACCCTATGAATGAAGAGTTTTTAGTTTTCTTTGTTTCTTTGGAAAGCCAATTTATCAATATTCCACTAGCTAGATCCCAGTGAAGACAGCAGTGACAGGAATTGAGGTAATATTCTATCTTTCTTAAAAATGAGAAATACAAACTAATCAGTTTTGATGTTGGTATAATATGTAGAGGGGAAGGGAAAAAACAAATCATTTAAAGAAGGATATAGGTGGACCCATTGCAACAATGAGATGTACAAGTCGAACTATACAATTTTGGTGGGGGGGAGATGGGAAGGGATGGGAAGGGGAAAACAAAGTAGGAGGCAACAATGACTGATAAGAAATGTACTCATTATCTTGCCCATGTAATTGTAACCCCTCTGTATGGTATTTTCACAATAAAAACAAACAAACAAACAAAACATAAAAAGTAAATAAGCCCAATGACCTGGCACCAATGGTTCATACTTGAGACTGAGATCTGAGGATCACAGTTCAAAATGAGCCAAGGAAGGGAAATCCATGGGACTCATCTCCAATGAACCAGCAAAAAGCAGGAAGTGGAGCTGTGGTTTAAGCAGTAGAGCAATAGTTTTGAGCAAACAAGCTCAGGGATAGTGTCCAGGCTCTGAGTTCAAGCTCCAGGACCAGCACATAACTAACTAAAATAAATAATATGTTCATGAAAATATAGCCCTCTTGTTAATTAACTATGATTCCTTACCCTACTAAAATTTCTCCAAGATTTTTATTTCATATTCAATCCAGTGACATGCATGCAAAGACTCTCCTACTTCTTGGCATTGGGGTTGGGGGACACGATGACCTTTGCCAAGCCCAGAAATATACTGTTAGTTATCAAAAAAATGGGGAAGGGAAAAAACAAATCATTTAAATAGGGATACAGGTGGGTCCATTGCAACAATGAGATGTACAAGTCGTTATGTCTAAAACGAACTTTACAACTTTGGTGGGGAGGGGGAGGAGGATTGGGTGGGGGGGGGGGGGAGAATGGGAAGGGATGGGAAGGGGAAACAAAGGAGGAGCTACAATGCTTGATAAGAAATGTACTCATTTTCTTGCCCATGTAATTGTAACCCCCCGGACAGTATTTTCACAATAAAAATAAAAATAAAAATTTTTAAAAAATGGGGAAGACTAGGGGAAATAAACTATTAGGAGTAACCACATAAAAGAGGAGGTTTTTTCAAATATTTAAATATAGGTCACAGATTCTGCAGTGATGCTCACTGAAATGTTAATTCAATTCAATTCAACTTGATAAACATTTACAAACAATAAGTGTTTGTTGGATTGGATTAAAATGTTAACATTTATCCTCCAGTGATATTTCTTTCCAAAAGTCAGAAATTATCCTTAGACTATAAACTAAAGTCTACTCTGAGATGAATGTTAACTTCATAATAAATATAATCATTAAATATTTATACTTAACCTTATTGCAAGACACCTGTCATTGAATTCCTTAGCAGCTTAGGCAAAATAATGCACTATTCTGACACATTTAAATAGCACAAGAATATATAAAGCAGGGAAGAGAGCATGCTGCATTTTTATTTTAATTTAATGGACAACTATGAATATTTATGGTAGATAGTCTCTTTCTTTCAGTGCTGGGTGATTATGTCCTGCTTCTAATAGAAGCATGTCATCTTCCTTCTAGAAAGTCCCATTCTCTCCAAGCTTCTACATATTCTCTACAGGATGAGTGAGGCACTCTCCCAGACTCAAGCCAGACCACATGGCTCAGTATGACCTCATGTTCTCTGGAAACTGTGATGGATTCAGAGACAGACCTTTCCTTTCCTCACAAATAACTAAACATTCCTTGGGATTGTTGGAAAAAGAGGAAGATGCTCTCATTTTGACCTTGAATCTCGAAGAATACAGATCTGTCTCCTTGATGACCACCCTCCCATATGAAAATAGGAACCTAACAAGAAAAAGCATGGCTGAAAGACAGAGATTTAGGCCTGGTGATATCTATTAAGCCTTTGACCTTTGAAAAAAATCAAATTAAATGAAGTAAGCCAGACCCAAAGAATCATAGCTCCTATGGTTTCCCTCATTTGTAATAATTAGTATATGTCTAGGATAGTCCTAGCAGATGAAGAAGATAGCTCAATAGCTATGTACATATGGCCATACAAGATGATGCTAAGCCAAATGAACTTCAAGACATGCACACAAGAGGTTTTTCTTTGTTGTTGTCAGTCATGTACTATTTCTTTCTTCTTCTGTGTTTTTTTTCCTATGGCTTATTCCCTGTTGATTTTGATGCTCTGGGTATATATGTGTTTATCTGAATTAGGGAAGGGAAGGGGAACAACAAAATGGTGAGACAAAGGAAAAGGGTGAACCAGTGTAACAAGATAATATATTAGAACTGAACTTTACAACTTGGAGTGGGGGGAGATTGGGGAAAGGGAAAGTAGAAGAAAAATGAGGGAGGGGTAACAATTTTGACAAGAAATGCACTCACTGTCTTACGTATGTAACTGTAACCACTCTGTATATCATGTTGACAATAAAATTCAATATAAAAAGCCTTTAATGAAGCCATTACAAAAACCAACCCTAAACTACCTTGTAAGTAACACAAGTTTCATTTTCTTTGTTTATAATAACTGGAAAAAGGTGTCTGTCACACCAATAGATCCCTGATATAACACCAAGATTTCTAACTTTTAAAAGCCTCTGAAAGTGCTGAAGCCATCCTTTTAAGTGTCCTCACATCTAAGCCCTTGGCAATATAGTCACAGTTCACCTGACAAAAGGCAGAGAAAAGGTGCTTCCTGATTCTGGCAATTGGGATTAGCCGTAAGGTTTGCTAGGGCCAATGAAATGTCGGAGATAATAAAATTAGGTATCACAAGTGGGCCTTCCTGGGCTTCTACCATGGCTGTCACAAGAGCACTCCCCAGTCAGTCTTCTGGTACAATGAGAGGAAAGAAGTACAGAGTGAAGACTGCATCTCTTGCCACCAGAGTGGAAGGTCACACAGGCCTAGGGAATAAATGGTGGGTGTTCTGAGACATGGATCCACACAGTTTGTTCCACACAACACCCCTTCCACTCCTAGAATAGGAAGAGGAAATGAAAAGTGTTTTCTTAGGATTTTGTGAGTGACAAGTAAACAGCCATTGAAGGGGTTGAGACCACACAATCTAGAGATCTAATCCTCTGAGGTTCCTGGTGGCCAGTAGGTAACCAACAGCAACTCATATGAAATGCAGCACATGCCAGGCAGGGCTCCAAGTTTAGTTTCCACCATAACTAGTTGAAAAAGTTATAATTATTGAATTATTGCTGTTTTATTGGGACAAAACTAAGGAGCAGAGAGGTGAAGAGATTTGCTCAAGTTATACAGTTTGTAAATAATATAACTAGGTTTGCAATAGACTTTTTTTCTATTACTTTACTATACCAAATATGCCAGATTAAAACACACACACACACACACACACACACACACACACACACAGAGGTGATAGGGAATGTGGTTCTCCATAGATTCAATAACATCATGTTCAGCTGGTAGCTCCTTCAGCTTCTAGGAGAGAAGCCAAAAATATAGATTCTTTCAAGTCATGAGAGAGAAAGACAGACAGACAGACAGACAGAGACAGAGACAAAAAGAGACAGACAAAGAGAGACAGAGAAAGAGAGAGACACAGAGAGAGAGAGAGGGAGAGAGAGAAACCTCTTGGGTTTTGAACTCAAGGCCTTGATGCTTTCCTGTAGCTTTTTTGTTCTAGGTAGGCTCTCTTTCTTTTGAGCCAACACTGTACATCTAGCTTCTTGCTGGTTAACCAGGGACCAGAATTTCATTGACGTTTCTGCATGAGCTGGCTTTGAGCCTCAACCCACAGATCTCAGCCTCCTGAGTAGCTAGGATTACTGGTATAAGACACCGGTGCCCATTCTCCTACAATTCTTTTGAGAGAAATAAAAAAATCTTTGATTTGGAGAAAATCTGTTTTTAAGGATTTTCAACATTGAAAGCCTTTTTAACACCGTGAGGTTCAGCCCTATGAGCAGTGCATGCTCAATAAAGCACATGACCAGATTTGATTGTCCAGTCCATTAGCACCCACCAACCTAAGTGTAATAACTCAGTCATGTTCAGGTAGTAGGAGGCTGCCACCAGCATCTTGAGAGCCTTCCTAATGTCCTTGAAAGGTAGAAAAAAGCTTTGTTTCTAATGATGCAAAGAGCACCCAAACATGACACTTCCACCTTGCCTTTTCCTGTGTGCCTACGTTCTCACAAGTCATACTTGCAAGTTCTTACAATGACGCCAGTCCTAAGTCCTTCAGACACAGACACCAGGGCCTGCTGCTACTTCTGCTCATACCAATCTTCCTTCCTTTTCACTATGGCTCAGTTGAGTGTTATCCTCCAAGAAGCCTCTAAAGTGGTCCTTAATGACACACTGGGAAGCCTTCCAGAATGTTCCTGGAACAGCACAAATTCCTTTTATCCAAAGGGAGTTACCTATACTTCACCTGATCTTGGTGTGTGCCTCAGTGGATCTGTAGGGCTGCTCTGTTTACAGTTTGTAACACATAGTAGGTGCTAAGAAGACATTTATTACATGAAAATACTTATACAATAAGCATGAACAAAACTTACCAATGATATTTTTCTTTGGTGTTTAGCACACACATGCACATAGACACAGACACAGACACACACACACAGACACACAGACACACACACACACACACACACACACACACACACACATCATGAAAGTACCTAGATAAAGCAAGGGCTCGATTCACCCTCTCTTCAAGGCCTAAAGTGCCCACTGCTTTCCAGGTCATCCAGAACTTGAATGCGTCAGGTTTCCTGCTGCATTGGATGGATTTATCCCCTGTGTCATAGCTTACATCGTAGAACTTATCCTGTTGGAATAGGTAGGATGCTTCAGCAGAGTAGCACTTCTTAAGGAGACCCTTTGAAAGAGAAAGAAAGATTTTACAATCATTCATGTCTAAGATATACTTGATGCTTAAAACACAGGAACGAAGCTTGTATGACAATCATTATTTATGGAAAAGCACATTTCACTTGACTGCTTTATGATAGGTTTCTGTCAGGCACAGATTGCTCAGTATGTTTAAAACAAAACCTAAGACTTGATAGTGGTAGAACCCAACTTCACAAGTTCACAGCCAATAAAGAGAAGCAGAGATGACAATGTCTTTGTGAGATCCAGGCAGGCCAGTTTCTTAGGAGAACTAAATCTGTCTGTAAATCACCCAAGGTTCTGCTAGGAGAGAGAGAGAGAGAAGAGAGACAGAGACAGAGACAGAGACAGAGAGACAGAGACAGAGAGACAGAGAGAGACAGAGAGAGACTGAGACACAGAGAGACAGAGACAGAGACAGACAGAGACAGAGAGACACAGAGACACAGAGACAGACAAAGAGAAACCTTGACATAGTGTGCGTATTTGATACAATTTCATAGGCACAGACAATCCAGGCTTCTAAATGCCCTTTTCTTAAGCCATTCCACAATGTAAGACCAGATGTGACAATACCCAGAGAAAAACCCAGAGGAAAGAGCTCAACTGTGGAAAAATTAGATGTAACCCAAGGAGTCTTCGTAATCACGAAGCAGCAATCACTGGCCCAAAGGATCTTTTGTGTTTGTTTCACACTGATTTTATTTGCCTTTGCAAATAAGATAACTCACTGGTTACTTCTCACTAAGCAGTAAAGGATATTTTACTCTGTTAATCACCAAACTATAATCTTCATCTTAACTCCAAATTATTCAGGTTTAAGATGTGCTGCCTTCAACATCAGTGTGTGGCTATACACACAAGCCCAGGATTTCTAAGCTGTCATTCACAGCTACTTTCTGGACACCTTCACTGGCACAGAGAATTTATGTGAGTCCTCTGTTTCCAAGTATGGCACATCTGCTCATTGCCCTTTTACCACTGGATCATGGCCCATCTATATCATTCTCAAATCCTTTTCTTGAGCTTGTTTCTATTATCTTACACTATTTGCTACATCATATATGTTCATATACATATACATATCTATCAATCTCTCTCTATATATATATGTGTGTGTGTGTGTGTGTGTAAAGTGTGTGTGTGTGTGTGTGTGTGCGCGCGCGCACATGCCAGGGCTTGAACTCTTAGCCTTCAGATCTTGCTTGGCTTCTTTGTCCAAGCTGACATTCTATCACTTGAGCTGCAGTTACACTTCTGGCTTTTTCATGGTTAAGTGGGGATAAGAGTCTCAATGGACTTTTCTATCCTGATTTCAAATCCAAATTCTCAGACTTCAGTTTCCTAAGTAGCCAGAATTATAGGTATGAACCATAGCTATTTGACTTTTGAAGTTCAATAAGATTAAATCTAGGTCTATTTTCCAGTGGGTCCCATCACACCATTTTCTCCCCTCTCCCCTTCCTCATTTTCCCATTCCAAATGGGCCATACATGGCTGCATTTGCTCACCTAGTTGCTGGTTCTTGAAGTCAGGTATTATAGGTTCTATCTATCCCTGCCTGCATGCTGCTTGCCCATGTGCTGGACACAGTCTTCCCTCGCTAATCAATCTGAACAATGATGTCACCCTACAAAGCCACATTTCTCCCACATTCCCTTTACATGTACTACCTGTCAGATTTGAGCCGGCGGCTCAGTCCTACCTACTCAGGAGGCTGCGATCTGAAGTTCAAGGTTCAAAGCCAGTCTGGATAGAAAAATCTATAAGATTCTTATCTCCAATTAAACAGAAAAATGCTGGGAGTGGAGCTGTGGCTCAGAGGTAGAGCACCAGCTGTGAGTGACACAGCTAAGGACAGTGCTAAGACTCAAAGTTCAGGCTCCAGTTCCAGCACAAAAACAAACAACAACAACAAAACTAAAACCTATCATCGAAACCAAAAAGAATCCCTGTCAGATTTGTAAAGAAGCTACAAAGAAACACCCCAGTAGACACAGGGATTCTAGAAACTGCTCCCTTCTTCATAGACAATGGATTAAATATTCTATATGAGAAGAAGATAGAGGAGAGGAGCAGCAGGAGGAGGATATCACGCTCCAAGTGAAAGGCAGAGTTTCTATTTGACTCACAATATCATGTGTGTGGACTCTAATGTGTGTCTAAATATGTTCTATCATCAAAACAAAAAAATAAACCCATGATTTTATACAATGTAAAACATTATACATAACATACAATTGGGTAATTCTAGCTACTCAGGAGGCTGAGGATCACAATTTTCAGCCAGCCCAGGCAGGAAAGTCCATGAAACTCATCTCTAAAAAGCCCAAAATACCAACACACACACACACACACACACACACACACACACACACACACACACACACACAGAGTACAAGATTCTTGTTAAACACTAATCAAAGGAAGCCTTGAGTTTGGTACTGGTGGGTCCTTCTGCTCATAGTTCACAGGTCCATCACTTGGACCTGAATACTAATCTGGAAAAAGCTCCTCACTCATATTTTACCTCAGCTTTAGCAGCAATCTCTTAGCTCCCACCACCGTAACTCCCTATCTCAATGGTCAGAAAATGTGATTATTGTTTCCATAGAAACTACAGTCTCACCATATAACATTACAAAGCCACTGTACGTAGTTTAAAGACAACACATACACACAAGCACACACATACATTCACAACACAGGTACACATAAGGTTATAAAGTTATAAAATAGCTTTCAAAGCAAGTGATCTTTGGGTTTGGGCATCAGCGGCTGAATGTTAGTGACCAAGCTGGATGGGGTCCCATCTGTCCATTAACAGAAGGCAAATTGTATCACCATAGGTTGCTGGAGAAGCAAAAAGCCAAGAAAACACAGAGGAGCAGGAGTTGAGGACTATCCTGTAGTCGTGACACAGTTAATTTTACTGCACTGAAAAATCTGCCTGCTTTGGGAAGGTTCCATAAAGAACAACTGGAGGCTTGGGATTTACTTTATTGAAAATAAATGAAAACTTTCGCCTCTAAGTCCCTGCTTTGCATTTTAGTTTCTATCCTTGTATTAAAATGGATGAAATGGCCTTTAGTTTTGAAGAGACACATCAGCCAAGAGAAGAGGCACAGGTCTCTGGAGAAAGCTGCAGTTTGAAATAAGCATAGTAAAAGTTAACATGTTCAAAAAAATTTAATTACTTATTGTGCTACGAAAGAGAAAGACCATTTGCTCATCTTCACACCCATAATCCTAAGCAGGACAATCAACACCAGTTAAATAAATTCCAATGGCAAGCGTCCAGGGAGAATAAGAAGTGCTTTGTGGTGTGATAGGAACTCACACTGTTCTGGGGAATTAGCACATGAGGACTTTTACCATGACGAGTGAAAAGATTCTGAAGCAAAGAGGAAGAGTTTTGGTTCGTATACTTAAAAGTCTAATCGTACATTTTCTTCAGGCACAGTTGAATCAGGAGTAAATGATATTCCTCATCAGGAATGTATCATTTCCTCCTGATCTTTTGTCTTCTGTGTGGGCCCCAGTCCCTAAGCAAAGAGCTGCCAGGAAGCCTAGGAATGGGGCTTCCCCACAGGGCCCCATGAGATTGGACAGTCTGCTAGACACAGACAGAAATGGAGGAGCGTCCATTTCTGCTCCTGATGCTGCTAACCTAAGCCCTCTAGTCCCCTCTTTTGCCTCCATCCTCATCAGCCTGCATTCCTGGTGTAATTAGAATCATGTCAAATCAATCTGAAGAGAACTTCCACCCTGATATGTGATCACCCTTGACATTGGACCAGATTCTTCATCCTTCTCTCTTAGTATCTGATTTACACTAGCCTGCATTCTGCAAGAATCTTATTGAGTCTGCTTATCCTGTACCACTCTTTGATTGCTAATGTTTTCTTCACTGATCTCTGTTCTGTTCTTTGGCTACAAATCTTCATTGGTTCAAGTCCACAGCTGAGCCCGGTCTCTGCAGAAATCTCTTTGTGTTGCAGTGGTTTCTGATGAACTTTGTTCTATCCATTTAACCATCTAGCTCTGATTCTCTTCAATATTATGTAAGCAGACACTCAGCTTCTTGATCTACCTTCCTCCCCTTCTCTTCTTCCCTCCTCCCCACCCCATCCCAGTACTGGGACTTAAAATTCAAAGCCTCCTGTTTTGTTTTTGGTTTTGTTTTTGTTTCTCCCCTCAAGACTGGCACTATAGCACTTGAGCCACACCTACACTTCTCTTTCTTCTTAAGGCAACTTTTTAAAAATCCTTAATTCCTAGGAACTTAAGTACAATAATACTGTTCCCATGACTTCAATAAAATTAACATTTCAATAACATTACAACATAATTCAAGAACCTAATTCATGGGGCTGGGAAGGTAGCTCAGTGGTAAAGCGCTTGCCTTGCATGCCTGAGGCCCTGGGTTCGATTCCTCAGCACCACATAAGCAAAAAGAAAAAAGCCGAAAGTGGCGCTGTGGCTCAAGTGGTAGAGCACTAGCCTTGAGCTGAAGAGCTGAGGGACAGCGCCCAGGCCCAGAGTTCAGGCCCCACGACCGGACCCCCCCCAAAAAAAATAACCTAATTCAGTCTCCCATCTGAACCTTTTATGGCCAAACCTTAGCAGGAAGTTAAGTACCAAGCATGTGTGAGGAATGTAGCATGTAGGAGCCCGGCTCCTTTGTCTGATGCTGGCAGAAAACAGGTTTTTAAAATCAAGAGAAGTTATCTAATAACAGTACGCGACTTGAGCACAGTACCACCATTTTCACTTTCTCTCTCTAGTTATAATATAACCTAGCACATAAGCATCATCGTAACAATGGTGGGTAATTTTTATTGAACTCATACTATTGGGCAGGCATTGTATATGTTATGAGCTCACAATAATCCAGTGAGCAAAGTTCTATTGTTTTTGCCAAGTCTGTTGTACATGTTTTTCGACAGAGCAAGGTTCAGTTAATTATCCAAGGTCATTTTACCAGGCATTAGGGCTGACTTTCAAGCCAAGCCTGCTTGAACTTTTACACACCACAGTGTACTATTCTACAATGTTTCCATATGTATGTAAAAACATACTGGGAACTCCAGTGATATTTAAAGATACCACTAAAAGTAAGTTGTCTATTCTTGTCCACATTAACCAAGTCACTCTGTGTGTGTGTGTGTGTGTGTGTGTGTGTGTGTGTGTGTGTGTGTGTGTGTGTGTGTGTTGGTATTAAGGCTTGACCTCAGGGCCTGACACTGTCCCTCAGCTTTTTTGTCTCCAAGCTAGTGCTCTACCAGTTGAGCCATAGATCTACTTCTGGCTTTTTGGTGGTTAATTGGAGATTAAGGTCTCACAGACTTCTTTCCTATTGGAGCCGGCTTCAAGTCTTGATTCTTAGATTTCAGTCTCCTGAATGCAGAGGATTATAAGTGTGACAGCCAACTCACTTTTGACTCCCATGGGCCACATCCACTTCAGAAGCCTCTTTCCCAGCAGCCAATGACCATGTGCACTTTTCTAAATCAAAATTCTGTATGTTTTATAAACCTTTCTTTTACCTTCCTCTTTGCAATTGTATTTCCAGATTATCAAACCATAGCCACCAAAACCCTTTTTCCATTATTCTCTCCCAAGACTCCATTAATTGCATGTAAAATAATGCTAAAGCACTTGGCAAATGGGCATATTAAACATCTTTGTAGTAATAAATTTATGCTAAATTATGTATCCTAGTTTGTAACAAGCACTATGATGTCAGGAGCCTTGGTGTAAAATCTCTAGAATGTGCTGAGTACCTCAACTGATATTTGTTGCTTGAATTATAAAACCACAGAAGGCTACCACAGAAGAAAGACCTAGTGACTATAACCTAGAATGTAAAATGAACTTTGAAAGTAATTCTGCTACTTGATATTGGTTTTATTTATTTACTTAGCAAACATCTTTTTGAGCATTAATATTTGCCAGGGATTGGTGTTATAATGGGAAATCTGCAAGTCACTATCATTAAGAATGAGATGTTTGGAGCTGGGAAGGTGGCTCAGTGGTAGAGCTCTTGCCTTGCATGCATGAGGCCCTGGGTTCAATTCCCAAGCACCACATAAGCAAAAAGAAAAAAAAAGCCAGAAGTGGTGCTGTGGCTCAAGTGGTAGAGCACTAGCCTTGAAGTGAAGAGCTGAGGGACAGCGCCTAGGCCCAGAGTTCAGGCCCCACAACCGGACCCAAAAAAAAAAAAAAAAAGAATGAGATGTTTGAATCCAGCCCACGCAGGACAGTCTGTGAGATTCTTATCTCCAGTTAACCAACCAAAGTCAGAAACAGGTATGTTGCTCAAGCAGTAGAGTACCAGCCTTGACTGAAAAAGCTGAAGTAGGGTGCCCAGTACAACACACATGTGCACATGCATGCACACACACACACACACACACACACACACACACACACACGTTTCAGATGGAAACAAGGACAGAAAAACAAAACCAGGCAGTACTAGTACAGTACTGGGACAGGAGAACAAGCAAGGTGCCCAGAGCACAAAGGAGTGCTACCTGTCCCTTAAAGCCATCACAGGCCTTTACAGAAGAAATATGTCAGCTGCTAGCTAAGAGGCAGGCACAGCTGGGTAGAAAAGAGGGTGGAATTCATTCAGAATGACCTGAGTTAATTAATGAGTTAGGTTACTATAGAGAGAAGGGACTGGAAAGGGAAAGAGTAGCTACGGCACCAGGAATCTTAAATGCTGTGATAGGAATAATTTGTTACAAAATCTTCACAGGCTCATGCAGATATTCCATATCAAACTTCGTTATTCTGTCAGAATAATGTGAGAATTCACAGCCATGAATTCCGCTTTTGATCTACCTACCTGGTATCAGAGCCCAAAGCAAGTCACTTAACATCCTAGGCTCTATTTTTCTCATCCACGGAATGGAGACAAGGATGCTTTGTATATATAGCATACCTGAATTTCATGAAAATCTAATGATCTAGTGTCAATTGGAAACCATCTTCAGTCTCTGGCCCAGTGCCTACCTCCCACATCTATCTGGTTCAGGCATGAGCCACTGGTACCTGCTAACCTCTCTTTCTTGGTACTCTTCCTAAAGGCTGTGGTTATTTCCAAGTCTCGATGGGTATGTATTGGAGACACAAAAAGGCATTATGTGAAGCTGAGCTCCAGTGGCTCATGCCTGAAATTCTAGCAACTCATGTTGTAAGGTAAATTATCAGAGAAGCCACACTTTAAGAGGTCAAATCTTGGAGTCTTTATTACATAGGTAGCAGTCTGCAGGCAGCCAATTGTAACAAAGGCCTGTAGCCCACAAATTTATTTAACACTGCTAAGAAACAGGCCAGAGATAAAAGAAAGAACAAAAAAACTCCAACAAACCAATTCAGCTCTCAATTGGGACACCATGATGACCAGAGATGAGCCAGGAGACCAGACACAGGATGTGAACATGGAGAATTATGGCATGGCCTAATGGTGCCTATCCTGTTCTGTGCCTAAAAAGGGCCAGGCCAGGGGACAGGGAAATTCCTAGTCCCAGGTACTGGTCTGACAAGTTCAGTAACCTATTAGCCCAGTGCCTGTCCCTGCAACCAGGGGTTCAGGCATGCTCATCACCTGGGAGGGGGAGATCACCTTCCCCCAACATGAAGACAAGATGTCAGACCTTACAATGCAGCATGTGGCCAATACACACTGGCCAGACCTGACTTCCCTACTTCACTCAGGAGGCTGAGATCTGAGGATGGGGTTCAAAGCCAGCCCAGATAGGAAATTCTGGGAGACTCTGATTCTCCAATTAACCACTAAAGAGCTGGAAGTGAAGCTGTGGCTCAAGTGGTTGAGCACTAACCTTGAGTGAAATAGCTAAGGGACAGTAACACCGGGCCCTGAGTTTAAGCTACAGCACCACACACACACACAAACACACACACACACACACACACACACAAAGGCATCATGTGAATGTGAAATCACAACAATCCAGGAAAGAAAGGAATGATGATAGGGAAGGAGAAGGGAGAATATGTGTGGGAGCCAAAAATAACAAATCAATAAACAAAAGGGGTGTATTTTGAACAGAAAGGATATGTCACTGTGAGATACCTATTTTCTGGATATGTCAAAAACCTACAGTATTTCACTTGTATCAGCCCCTACCTTTAGGAATCTTTGGCCCTTCCAGTCTAAATAGACCCTAAAGAATGCAGTAGGAAAGCAGGGACAATCACCCCTCTGTCTTTGCATCTCTAAAGGCATTTATACCACTACATTTACTTGTCTGGTTTTCCTTCTGTGTCAGGAATGTTTCTGATTCCGGCATTAAACACGTGTAGAACAAGCAGTATCTTACAACATCCATAATAGGAATGAAAGGTGATGATAAGGATCATTTGCAATGTTATCATCATTGAAATTATCTAGTGCTCAGTTTTCTGTCTCTCCTGTAAAACTTCTTTTCCTAGTGTCACACAGCTATTCAGTGATGCTGGAGGGTGTTCTCAAGCTCAATGACGTTGCAAGATTTGTTTGCCAGCTGGGTAACAATGGTTCACACCTGTAATCCTAGCTACTGAAGAGGCTAAGATCTGAGGATTACAGTTCAGAGTCAGGAGAAGCAGGAAAGTCCCTGAGACTTATCTCAATCTGTTTGCCAGTTACTATGAATCTGCCTTCAACTTTATCTAACCCAGGCCTCACCTTCTGAGTCTCTGAGCATACTACTGCTTCATTTTGCTCCATGAATGTTCACCTGCTATATTCCAAAGCAAGTATCTTATTTGTGACTTCTTTGGGTAGATACCTTTCATTCGTGCTCTGGCATTTCTTTGGTGTATCTGTTTTGCATTTAATTCACTTTCTGTCCTTTTCTATTCTCTGTTACAGTAAAAATTAAAATCATCTAACACTGCAACCAGCTTGGGGTAAAATCTTTATTTATTTATTATTGAAATAGCCACCATTTTTCTTTGAACTTGCCACTAAACCCAAGTTCTTACTTGCCTCCTCCTCTGCCATAGGAGAGGCAGTCTCCAGACATACCCAACTTCCCGGACTGCTTCACAGTGAGGTGAGTGTCTGCAGAGATTCACATCCTGACATTAAGCTCTGGGCGAACTGTTTCTGATCAATTCACTCATCCCTCCTGTCCACCCCTTTGAATCACACACAGATATCCTCTGCTTATGCAATCAATTAATCATCCAATTCCTGCTAAGCTTCAGCCACTTGCTGCTTATATTTTCTAGAAGTTGTTGACCATAAAAGTTTGCTGGTGGAAGTGGCGCTGTAGCTCAAGTGGTAGAGCGCTTGCCTTGAGCTGAAGAGCTGAGGGACAGCGCCCAGGCCCAGAGTTCAAGCCCCACGGCTGACCAAAAAAAAAAAAAAAAGAAAAGTTTGCTGGTATTGGGGGTGTTTATGCTTAAATTTCTTAAGAACAGTTTGCCTTGCTCATTTCTGAAGGCATGTATTGTCCTACTCATTGAATATACCTTTCATTCTTCATGTCAGCCTCCATTCTTGCAAAATATTTCCTCCATACTGTCCATCTTCTGAAAATGTTTCCCAGTCTATCTAATTTGAGTTGTTTCCAAGAAAGGGTCTGGGTATTGTAGGCTAAATCCCAACAACATGTGATTTTCTCTTCTCTTTCACTTAATGGACAAGGTGTTTTCTTTTTGTTTTGTTTGGCTTGGTTTGGTTTGGTTTTTAGTGCTAGTAGTGAGGATTTAAGTCAGGGCACCATGTTCTTGCTTGGCTTTTTGCTCAAGACTGCCACTCTACCACTTGAGTCACACCTGCACTTCTGGCTCTTTGTTGCTTAATTGGAGATAAAAGTCTTGTGGACTTTCCTCCCCTATTAGCTTAGAATACTACTACTGTAACGAAACAAGGAAAGTACATTCATTGAAGAAACATTTTCATTCAGGGTATTATGGAAGAAAGGTTTTCACAGAGTACATAATTGCGTATGTCATTAAGACTGCTATTCTTTTGCGCTGCTGTGCAGAGTTCAATTCAGTCTCTCTTGAATGCAGTGGATGTGGTTTTAAAATCATCACCTTCATCCTGCGCACATGGCTTTCAGTGATGAAATAGATCTTCAGCTCTGTGTCACAGCTCCGGGCAGAAAGGTGCCTAGGACCACTCCATCCACTGCTGGCACAGTGGGCTGGACTCCTAAGTTCCTTCCGGCCATCCTCTGCCAAAGGGTTCTAGTTCCCTCCTTACCCAGATTCCTCTGACTCATTTGCCTTCTCCATTTTTCTCCCAAGTTACTTCCGGGCAGCTGCTCCACTCCCCAAGGAGAGAGCAGCCTTCAAGCACCTGTGTCTCTATCCAAAAATGAAAGTACAGGAGAGGAGAAGGAGGAGGAGATGGGGCATAGCACCCAGGGGCAGGTCTGGGGAAGCATTTTCCAATAAGGCTAAAGAGATCACAGGAACTGAATTAGTTAGCTACTGTCTGTGAAAACAAGAGTATCTTGGAATATTTGCACATTTAATGTGAACAACAAAGCCTCACTTCTTCCAGAATGCCTCCTGGAAGATTCCAGAAAGTTTGTTAAGTTCTAAGCCTGCAGCACAGAGAGAGATTTACAGAGAACTAACTGGTAGAGTTATGCATGAGCTGAGTTCTTATATATTTTCCCCTGAAGCATAAATCTCCCTAAAACCCCCAAACTAAGGTAAGGCTGAGCTGATTTGAAAATGAAGAGCCTTAGCTAAAAAAAAACTATTTTTAAGAAATGCAACTTAATAATTTTAAACCATGTTCCTGCCTTCAGGAGATAGGAAAGTTGGACCCAGTTTCTTAGAGAATGTGCAAGTGCTGCTATAAATAGACAAGACACATTTGATAGTGCAGAGATCACTGAGCAATTCTTCTGCTTTACAATCAGGCTTCTCTCTAAGGACAGATGGAGATTTTTCTGATTTTCCTTGGACAACTATCAACACACCTTGTCTGTTAAAGATAATCTAAACTCGTGTTTTTCAAACTTTGAATACAACCCACAGTAAAAGATTATTTTTAAAAACTGACACTGTATATAATATATGTGAACTGAAGCAAATCTCATGGTATTCTACTCTCACATGGAAGGCACACACTCCTTTTTAAAAAATCCATTTTTCCATTCATTATGATGAAACTACCAAAACAAATTTAAAACAAAAGAAAATACAAGAGGCTGGTGTGACTTCTAATTGGCTCTATAACTCATGACCAATTAGTACAGTGGATCTTAACCTTAGGTAGCATGAGACCCATCTATTTTTTTTAAACCAAGAATAATGTAAGCAAGGGTTTTATTCTAGGCAAAAGTTCAGATTTTTATGGTGTGGAGTAAGTGCAACGTTATTTCTTCAAATTCTTCACATGTTGCTAATATGCAACTGCTCCCCTCCTAAGGCTTGACCTTATATTGAAAACTCCGGATGCAGCGGTTTAAGGCAACAATGCATTACTGGCCCCATTGAATCTAGAGACAGCTGAAGTGCTTTTAGGAGAATGTAAAAGTATGGTAATTATCTGGTTTCTTTTTGTGCAATTAGTATCCATTATCTGAATCTTCTTTGTGAAAGCATACCAATGAAAAAATAGCTCTTTCTACATACCCAAATATAAAGAAAATATAAATCATGCTAGAGTCCTACTAATTTATTTTATTTTATGCTGGTACTGAAGTAAGGAGACCAGCTCTGGCCAGCGCCATATTGGCTATATGGTGTAGTGTAGGGTCTGGCAGCTTGTCTTCATGGTGGGGAAGGAAAAGTCCCACCTCCCAGGTGATGGCTGGCTGTGCTTGAATTCCTAGAGGAAGGGAAGTCTTACTCCCAGGTGATGTATATGACTAAATTCCTGGAGGCAGGGGTGGACATCTGACTGACAGGTCATTAAATCTGTCAGTCTGGTGCCTAGGACTAGGAATTTCCTGTATCCCTGCCCCTGTCCTGGCCCAGACCAGCTCAAGTATCATTAAGCCAGGCCACATGTAGCTGGCTCTTGGTTCTTCTCTGGTCAACATGACATCCCAATTCAGCTCTCCACTGGAGCTAACCTGGTTTCATGGCATCCCAATTCAGCTCTGCATCAGCACTGAATTGGTTTGTTGGTATTGTTTTTGTTCTTTCTTTCCTCTCTCCCCTGTTTCCTGTGTTAAGCATATTTGTAGGCTGTGGGCCTTTGTAACAATTGATTGCTTACAAACTGCTTGTGCTCCAATAAAGACTCCAAGATTTGCTCTTTCAAAATGTGGCTTCTCTGTGTTTTCACCTTACAACAGGACTTGGGGCTTAACTCAGAGCTTCACATTCTAGCTTGGCTTTTGTTGTTGTTGTTGTTGTTGTTTTGTTGTTGTTGTTGTTCAAGGCTGGCACTCTACCACTTGACTTTAATTTTTTTTTTGCTAGTTAACTAGAGTCTATGTCTCATAGACGTATCTGCCCAGACTGGCTTCAAACTGCATTCCTTAGTTCCAACCTTCTGAGTAGTTAGCACGCTGAAGTCTTAATGAAGTATACAATGGGTTATGGCATTCAGGCAATGGGCAAATAAAATGAAGACCCTTAATCTGCTCAACTATTTGATTGGCTCTGCTTTTGTGATCAAGAAAAGTTATGTATTTAGAAGCTAAACATGTCCACCCAGATCTGAGAGAACTTTCTCATTTAATTCTGGTGAGAAAAATTGTGATCTTTGCTCTTCTTGCATTTCTTCTCTCTTCCTATAATTACTCTAAATCTGTATTAGCTTACACCCTATTTTTTTTTAAGAATCTTAAGGCAGCTTCCAATATGGTAGGATTAGGATTAGGAGAGAAAAGAAAAAGAGGAGGAAAGAAATAAAAAGAAAGTAGGGAAAATGGGGGAAGAAGAAGGTGATCAGGAGAAGAGATGAAAGCAAAGTCAAGAGGAAAAATGATGGACAAGTGAGCTCTTCAGGGATGTTTGCACACAAAATTCACATTGGATGGCAGGGGAATGAGGATTATGCCAATTTCTGGGCACACTGGGTACCCACACATAGCAAAAGCATCCAGTAGAGGCTTGCTGCCTTCAACCCTGGATATTTGCTATAATGATCAATTACAGTTCATTACTTCATCATTCATCTATATATTTGTGTGTGTGTGTCTGTGCACGCGCCCACACACACACACACACACACACACACACACACACGTGTCAGTATTGGGGCTTGAACTCAGGGTCTGGGTAATCTCCCTTAGCTTTTCACTCAAGACTGATGTTCTACCACTTGAGCTACAGCTCCATGTCTGGCTTTTTGCTTGTTAATTGGAGACAATATTCTCACAGACTTTCCTGCCCTGAATGTCTTGGAACTGCAGTTTTATCAGATCTCAGCCTCTTGAGTAGCCAGTACTGTAGGCGTGAGCCACCAGAGTCTGGACTTCATTTGTCTGTACTGAGGATAATGATACCTTCCTGTAGCCTACCTCCTGGGAATATGTTATTTCTGGTATGAGTTTTAGGTGAATGCCTAGAAAAGAAATATTAACCCCAAGTCACATCTCTTCAGCCAAATGTATTAACTAAATCTCTCAAAGAGGTGGGAAGAAACATATGGAAATGCTCTCTTTTAAATTGGACAAAATTGACAAGGAACAGTGCTTTAGACTGAGGCTAGAAAGCAGTCCCACACCAGGAGCACAGAATTTGATAAAAGCCATCTGTCTCTGGCTTATTCTGATGTTGTTAATGAGTGCACAGTTCCTCCTCAAAAGAAATTGTACATGTTCAGAAGAATGACCTCTGGCTTATACTTCCTGGAATTTGAGCATCCTCAGGAGGTCTGGCCTGAGGCCTGGGGTAGAGGTTGGTGATTGATTTTATGGAAGAGAAAAGTGCAAGGTAGGATGCCAATTTCTGAAATACAACTTCCCTGCTCTTCTTTGTATAAATCCCATTAAATACTCATTGGGAATTGTTCATATTAACACAACCAAGAAAAATCTCATGTAAAACTAGCCTTAAGGAATGCTACTACACTGCTGGCGGGAATGCAAACTGATTCAACCACTCTGGAAAGCAGTATGGTGGTTCCTCAAAAGACTAAATAAAACTCCCCTTATGATTCAGCAATCCTCCTGAGCACTTACCCAAATGACCAGAGACAAGGCCACACATACGCTACCAGCACAACTATGTTCATTGCAGCATCATTTACCATAGCTAAGACATAAAATCAGCCCAGATGCCCCTCAGTAAATGAATAAATTAAAAAATGGAATTCTATGCTTCCATCAAAAAAAATGACACTGCCCCATTTGTAAGGAAATGGAAAGACTTGTACATGTTTAGGATAGTCCTAGCAGATGAGCGGAATAGCTTAATAGGTATGTACATATGACCATATAAAATGACGCCAATCAAAGTACTCCAAGATATGAAAACAAGAGGGTTTTTTGTTGTTATTGGTGTTGTTGTTTTTAATGTACCTTTTTCTTTTTTTCCCTTTGATTTATCCCCTGTGGTCGCTGTTTTTTATTTGGGTACCCTGCGTCTTGTATATACATTTGTCTGATTTGGGGACTGGAAGGGGAATGACAAAATGGTGAAACGAGGACAAAGGGTGAACTAATGCAACAGTGATACTCACAAGACACTAGTTGGAAATGAACTTGACAACTTTTGGCAGGGGAGATGGGGCGGAGGGAAAGTGGGAGAAAAATGAGGGAGGGGGTAACAATGTTCAACTAGAAATGTACTCATTACCTTACTTATGTAACTGCAACCCCTCTGTAAAACATCTTTACAGCAAAATTAAATTTTAAAAAGAACAATAAAAACTAGCCTTAAATATGAATTTAAACTGCATCAAGAAGCAATTGATAAAACCAAAGATGTAGCCCACAAAAAAAATCAATTTCTCTTTCAAAGACCCATGATGCTTTGTACTTATAAACGCACATATTGAAATAAAAACCCTTCATACAACTATTTAAAGATAATAACATAATAAAAACAGCAAAATAAACCAGCAAAAGCAAAATGCATCTCTTTGAAAAATGCAGAAATGTGCTAAAATGATCAAGAATTAGCTAACCTAACAATGGATATTTGCTCAAAGAAAAAAACTGTGCATTCACATATGGTTTACCACAAAGTTGGATAAACCAAAATAAAGATATTCCATTCATTGAGTGCCTCCTATATGCCTGGCAATGCACTACAGTGTGTGTATGTGTATGTGTGTGTGTGTGTGTGTGAGAGAGAGAGGGGGGGAGGAGAGAGAGAGGGAGAGGGAGAAAGAGAGAGAGAGAGAGGGAGGGAGAGAGAGGGGGAGAGAGGGGGAGAGCTGGAACTGGGGCTTGAACTCAGGGTCCCATGTGCTCACATGGCTTAAAGCTGGCAAGCTACTACTTAAGCCACAGTTCCATTTGTGGCTTTTTTCTGGTTAATAAGAGATTAAAAAGTCTCTTGTACTTGTCGGTTGACACTGGCTTTGAATCACAGTCTTCAAATCTCAGCCTCCTGAGCAGTTAGGATTATAGGCAGGAACCACCAGTGCCAGCTTGTACTACACATTTTTAAAAACTATCTTGCTTAATGCTATAGTTGTTTCTCAAAGAAGGAAGGGAATCTGCATTTTACAGGAAAAAAAGCTGAGATTCATACAGATCAAGTAAATGCTTAAAGACATGTAGGACAGTCACAGACAGAAGCAGAATCTGAGCACAGGTTTTACCGGGGTTCAAGGTCCACAATGTGTTTACCCACTGAGAAGCAAATCTAATCCCACAATCTCCCACTTCACAGTACAGCACAAGAGATTAGGGAAAGTAAAGCTTTCTCCTCCAGGTGTTTTAAAGGAGGAAGGTGACAAACAAGTTTTATAAAGAGTCACATAATAAATACTGTAAGTTTTTCAGTATTTACTCCAATTTCTGTCACAATGATTAATTCTGCAACTGTACAGGAAGGCAACCGTGCAGGATACTGAAGTGATTGTGCATGGCTGTGCTCCAATAAAACTTTATTTACAAAACAGGTGACAGACCATTTTAACCAAGGTCCATAATTTTAGGTCTACAAGAGATCCATTCAGTAAGACAATCAATTTCAGGGATCAGAAAAGTGTACCAATTTGCATGAAAGTAGAAACATTTTCTTTGATTAAAAGTGGGCAGATGCTGAAGATGTGGCTTAGGGACCAATGTTTGCTTAGGATGTTTGAAGCCCTGGTTTTATTCCTAGGTACTGCAAAGAAAGAGGAAAGGGAAGACAGAGGAGGAGGAAGAGAAGGTAAACAAGGAGGAGGAGAAGGAGGGGGGAGGAGAAAGAGGAGGAAAAAGAGGAGGAGGGGAGGGGAAAAGGAGAAAAGGGGAAGGAAGAAGAGGAGAAGGAAGAGGAAGAAAAAAAAGAGAGAAAGGGGAGGAGGATAAGGAAGAGTAGAAAAGGAGACCAGGGAGGATGAGGAAGAGCAGAAGGAGGAGCAGGAGGAGAAAGAGAAGATTAGGAGAAGGAGAAATTCAAATGCATTATTCTCCTGCCTCTCTGCCTCTCAAGTAGCCAGGATTAGAGGTGTCTGTCACACCTAGTTAAGGCCAGTTTTCAATCCCACTTATATAGCCTTCCAAAAGAGATATTTGAATTGGGGATGGAAAATTGCCATGATTTAGTTTCCTTTTTTGGTTCAAGAAATATCCCATACATTTCCATAGAGAATAATATTTGGTGATTTGGACCCATGATGGCATCTCAATTCTGATTTTCACTGAACGGTCATCACCCCAAGAAGAAGCAAAAATATTATTGTGTGATGAAACTGGTTATATCTGGGTTTATTTTCTGCCTCATTCTAAAATTGTATTATGTCACTTGTAATGGATCTTTGCTGAAATAATGTGGCAGGAAGGACTATGAATCTCAGACTGAAAGCTCATTATATGCAAACATAAGTTACTCTTGGTTAAAAGCAAAAACAGCAGAAGAGAAGGAGGGAGAGAAGGCAGACAGAAGGAAAAAGGCTCTCTGGCAGGTTTGTACAGGAGATGAGGTTTCTTAGCTTGCTCTGACCCAGTCCAGTTCTGAGTATGCAAATTACAGTGTCCAAACAAAAGAAGAAGCTTTTGCCTGATAAACTATAAGTGTTCTGAAGGGGACCGGAGAACAGGGTGTACTCAGAACAACAGTGACTGTCAGTCCCTGGAGAGATAGACAATTGATGGTCTCAAAGCCAAATTGTGTTAGGAGAAGATTTCTTGACTTGGCTATAGATGTGAACTGAATCAAAATTAGCAAAGATCGTTAACAACACATTTCATATATTATTAGTTCTGAGGAGATCCAACAGGCATCATGTTTTCTAAAGCAACCTTCTTTGCTTCTTTGGCTTTAAAGTCTATAGTTTTAGGCAGAAAATAAGGTTGCATTATGACCTACTACCTATACTTAGGGGGTTTACATTTATTATTACTCACTTAAAAAATTGTGCTGAGCCTGGAGCTTGAACTCGTGGCTGGGTGCTGTTGCAGAGCTTGTTTTTGCTCAAGGTTAGGGCTCTTGAGCAAAAAGAGGGTGCTTGAGCCACAGCTCCACTTCTGGCTTTTTGGAGTAGTTTTAGTGGAGAGAAAGAGTCTCACAGACTTTCCTGCCCAGGCTGGCTACAAACTGTAATCAACATATCTCAGCTTCCTAAGTAGCTAGGATTACAGGCCTGAGCCATCAGCACACTTCTTTTAATGCATGAATCTTGGAATGACCTGACTGGTTTTGAATCCAAATTGCATTCCTTATGCTATATACATATGACCTATTGCAATAATTGAGATGTACAAGACAATATGTTGAAAAAAGAACTTTACAATTTGTTGGGGGGAGGGTAGTTGAGGAGGTGGGAGGGAAGGGATGGTAGGGGAAAAAAAAGATGATGTTAAGCGAAATGAACCCCAAGATAGGGACACAAATATATTTTTTCTTTCTTGCTATTGTTTCTAATGTATTTATAATGTACTATGTGATATTTTGTTGTTGTTGCTTTGTATGTTCCTCCCCCATGGTATAACCCCTGTTTTCACTGTATTTGATGTTGGTGTCCTGCATCTTGTATATACACTTCTCTAATTCGGGGAGGGGAAGGGAAAAAACAAAATGCTTAAACAAGGATACAGGTTGACCCATTGTAACAATGAGATGTACAAAACACTATGTTGAAAATGAACTTTACAACTTTGGGATGGGGGGAGAGTAGTTGTAGAGGTGGGAGGGAAGGGATGGTAGGGGAAAAACAAAGGAGGAGGCAACAATGCTCAATAGGAATTGTACTCATTACCTTGCTCATGTAACTGTAATCCCTCTGTACAGCATTTTTACAATAAAAAACATCCCAAAAAAGAAGTACCTGAGTAGACAAAGAAGAGTATATGGCTTTCTACTTGCCTATCAGAAAATGGTATATTCTCCTAACACAAAGCTTTCTTTTACATGGCCTAAGCTTGCTACCCAGCCCCATCTCCCAGCACATCAGCATGTGGCTCCCAGCCCCAGACACTTGGCAAATGCCATTGTCTGCTCATCATCTGCTTCTCCCAAAGCCCATACTCTCAATTTCTGACCCTGTAGCATTTCTCAGAAACCAAGGAATAACTGTGGTTCATAGTATCATGAGCTATTGCCTACTACACCCCTACTTCTGCCATGTATCCATCCACAAATTCAGCTCCCAATTCCATTTCCCTGTCACTTCTCAGCCCTTCTGCTACAAAGGCACCATAAGCTGACACTAAATCTATAATCAACAAAGGTAAAACATTCATGAGATTGATAAAAGTGGTGAGGATAAGTCTTCCTATGATTTCAAGTAACTTGTCACCAGTGTCTGAAAATCTTAGTTGTAAATAATTATGGATATTGCCTTGAATATAAGTATGAACTTTTATTAAGAATACTTAAAGTGTCCAGGCACTGGTGATTCACATCTGTAATCCTAGCTACTCAGGAGGCTGAGATCTTGAAGATCAAGGTTCAAACTAGCCCAAACAGAAAAGTCTGCAAGTGTCTATCAATAATAATAATAATAATAATAGGCTGTATCTCCAATTAACTAGCAAGAAAAGACAGACTGGAGATGTAGCTAAAGTGGTAGAGCACCAGCCGGGAGTCAAAAAATCTGATCAAAAGTGCAAGACCCAGCCGGGCACCGGTGGCTCATGCCTGTAATCCTAGCTACTCAGGAGGCTGAGATCTGAGGATCACGGTTCAAAGCCAGCCCGGGCAGGAAAGTCTGTGAGACTCTTATCTCCA
>NW_012267326.1:3760253-3769974 GCF_000151885.1 Dipodomys ordii
CCCCCCTACCCCTTCCTCCTTTTCCTCCCTCCCTTCCTTCCTTCCTTCCTTCCTTCCTTCCTTCCTTCCTTCCTTCCTTCCTTCCTTCCTTCCTTCCTTCCCCTCTCCCTCCATTCCTCCCTCCCTGTCTTCCTTCCTGCCTGCCTTTCTTGACACATGGGAAATGAAGTTCATCCATCTAAACCTCACCTAGAACCTGAGCCAGAGAGAAAATAGCCTACATGACTTTATACACCCAGGAGGAGGATCTGTTCTATCTCTGCACCCCTGGACCTGCATAATTCTATGGACCCATATGGTCCTATGTTCTTATCCAATACTTGCTTCCTCTGCAGATACCTCTCTCCCCCTTAATTCCAAGGGCTGATATTCTCTGAAGGAAAAAGAATTAACTAAAAGTAGAATCTAGGCTAAGGTAGCCTTCCAAGAGTAACTCTCCAGACTTTAAAAAAAAAAAAAAGGTAAGAACTTGTCACTCTTGATTTGTTTTTATTCTGCTCTGTAACTCAAAACAACAAAGCAAGCCAGAATTTCGTGGCATATTTTAAGCATTTTGGAGATTTAAATCACTTTTCTAAACCACTCTTTGCAAAGACTAAGTCAATGCTGTGTTTATAGATTAATTGAAAAATAGTTTCAGTGAGAACATTCCCCAAATAAAACTTCAGGAGTCAAGCCAAAAACTTCCAAATGTGAATTACCATTCTTGCAGAAGAAAAACATAAAGAAAATAGGGGAAAATGAATATTAATTAAGGAAGTTTAATAAGGATGTGAATTGGAAAATAGAAGCAAGAAGTGGTTTCTCTCACAGAGAAGATAAGCAAAACAAATGAGGGAGAAAACAAAAACATTAAAAAATTAAAATTTCAGGTGGAAGAAAATGAGATGAAAGTGATTTAAAAATAAGAAAATAATAAATTATGCTAACATATTTAGGTTTATTGAACCATATTAAATATGTTGTTGAACTTGATTCAAATACAATAGCAATTCCTACTAATTCATCAAAAATGTAAAAAATGAAAAAACAATTGAAAAAACGAACAAACAATTCTGAGTAAGACAGTGTTATTATTAGTTTTCCAGGGCAATTCTCAAAACCTAGTGATCCATTTTTTATAGTAATTAAACAAAACATTTAGAACCCAACAGTGAGAGGAAAATATCCAAGAGAAAGTATCCACACACAAAGAAGATCAATAATATTTAGATGCAGGCAAAATTCTAAACATATAAATCCATCCATGTTAAAATAATAACTTACTATAACAAAGTGAGGTTAGATAGTAGCAAAGAAAATCTATTAACATATGTTTAACTTTGTTTAATGGGTAAAATAGAACCACCCTATTAGGTAATAAAAAGAAATACTCATTCCTAGATAACTCTCAAGAGGATTTATAAAGAATGCATATTTTAAGGCAACTCAATAAAATTACATAAAAGACAACAGAGCTATTTTTGAAATTCTACAGTGCTTTGTAATTGTACCTTAGATATTGGAAAGTAAATAAAAGTACAATTTATGCTAACACAATCATTTTCTGACAGAGTTCAAGAAAATAAATCTTTAAGAAATAATAAGAAATCTGAGAGGATGTAGCTCAAGTGAAAGTGAGCTTACCTATCAGGTACAAAGCTCTGATTTCAAAGCTCAGTACCACCAAACAAAATATTTCTTTGTCAGGTGGTGGTAGTATATGTCTGTAATCCCAGCTATGCATGAGATGTAAGTAGGAGTATCCCAGTTAGATTACCCTGACAAAAAGCATGCTATTTTACAAGAAAAATGCATTCTCAGCCCTCTATAAAGCCCACATAACCTCTGCTTCTTAGATTCTAAAACAAAGATGGAGGAGTTTGGAGAGCAAAAATGTGGATTATAGAAGCAAAATAGAATTACCTATATTTAATAGCATAGATATATATGCGCGAATACATTAATATGCATCAAGAAAATGTTTAGTGTGCTAATATTGACTCATGAATTTTATAGCTTTATGATCTTCGCTATGCTTGATTCTATTTGCTATTGTGATTATATAATGTATTTGAAGTATTTGAAATAAAATACTAGTAACTATTACTTCAAAAGTTTTGTTGTCCATACTCTAGCACCTTTCTCTTACTTGATTTACATTTCCCAAACACATATGTTTTACTATGTTGTATAATAACACTCCAACTTAAGGGAATTGCATTTTAATTGTTTTATATTTCTGTTCTGTTTAGCTTTTGCGTTTGCCTAGGGTAGGAATCAGGCCAGATTTGGATACATGCAGTCTCTTGAATGGTAAGAAGAATACATTAGTGATTGTTTATCTCTGATGCAGTAGTAACCAGCAGCTTACAAGAGGCAGTCCAGTGCTTGGCACATTGCAACTTCAGTCAGAAACAACCATGTGCATGGGAAATCCTCCCATTGGACAAAACCAAAAGAAACCAATCCATCAGTCTCAAAGCCAATAACAAAATTAGGAAACAAAAGCAACTGCAATAGGATATTAGAGAGCCTAGAAGTATTAGTGGATTTCAAGACAAATCAGAAGAAATAATCCACAACAAATCACAGAAAGACAAGCATGGAACATACCAACTAGAGTAAGAGAAAACTGATGAGAAGGTTGAATACACATTGAGTTGGAGTGCCAGAAAATGACAGAAAGGAGGCACAAGCAATAGTTTCCAAACTTAGAAAACTCATCAATCTATAGTCTCAGGACACCTAATGAGGTCAATTAGAGATACATTAAACAAAATTCATACTTAGAACATGGTAGTTAAATTAAAGAAAGCTTGAAATTGTTAAAAGGAGTCAAAGGGAAAAAACTCATTTCCCTATCAAAGAGATGACAGCTCACATTTTGACATAAAGCCAAAAGACTAAAATAAAGTATGTGTAGGGGGTATGCATCATGAAATCACTCATTGAAGTCTGTCTGCAATAAAAATGAAATAAAGATAGAGGGTTTAAAAGAAAACCAAGTATGTCATCCAAGTAACACATTCTTAAATATGGCCTTCAAGAGCAAAAATTTTCCCAGATTGAACTTCAAGATAAAGAAGCAATAAAGATATGCCCCAAATACATTCATAGTGAGTTTCCATTAAAGCCTTGAGTTGATAGGCTTTTGTGATATAACTCAAATTCTTACAGATAATGAAATTGATGAACAAATTGGTGATTTATTCATATGGTATAGTCTAAAGGAGAGAAAATATTCGTTGGGTTGTTGTGTGTTGTGTGCAGTATGAATGGATCTTTTTTTGGGGGGAGGGGGTCCGGTCGTGGGGCTTGAACCCTCGGCCTGGTGCTGTCCCTCAGCTCTTCAGCTCAAGGCAGCCCTCTACCACTTGAGCCACAGCACCACTTCTGGCTTTTTTCTTTTTGCTTATGTGGTGCTGAAGAATAGAACCCAGGGCCTCATGCATGCAAGGCAAGCGCTCTACCACTGAGCCACCTTCCCAGCCCTGAATGGATCTTAAAGACACAACATGCATGGCAGTGCATGCCATAGCCCCAGCTACCTTGGAGTCTGAGACCAGAACACTGCATTAACCCAGGAGGTTTATACTATGTTGGGTGAAATGGCAAAGAAGCCCCAAAACAAAAACACAGAATTAAAATGAGCAGCAACAACAAAAACTCAAACACATACATACTACACACACACACACACACACACACACACACACACACAAATCCATACTGTGGAAGGAAATTTTATTCATCCTTCAGGATTAATGAAATTCTGTCATTTTTTTTCAGAAAAATAGATCTGGGGGAAAAATCATATTAATTAAGTCAAGCCTAGAAAGACAAAGAGTGAATGTTTACTTTCATATGTGAATATTAGACCTAAAAAATAAAGTTGCATGGGAACACATACAGGACCATTTAGATACATACACAACCAAGTTGGTTAAAGTATGGTATATTCACGAATGAAATTTCATGCTACAATGTACCTTTTGAACAATGTTTAAAAATGTTTAAAATGTTTGAAGAATGATTATCAGGGAGCTAAAATATGTTGTGAGTAAGAGGGAATATTGGCAAAGGGGGGATGAATGGAAAAAGAAATGGTAGATAAATATAAGCATAATACTCAATAAACATACATGAAAAAGGAAATGGGAAATTTGATGTGACTGACGGATGCCAGGGGATGTGAGGAAGGAGAGTAATGGGAGGGGTGAGTCTGATCAAAATGATTGAACACATAAAGGGACATGTTAGGTGGTTCATGTCAATTTTGCATGTACAAGTATTTGCCGATAAAAACTAAAAAAAAATTTGTAGTAAAAATCATCTTTATAACTTATGTCAGTTATAAGCAACAATGTATAATACATCATAATGCTATGTAACGAGTGTGGGGAACAATGACAAGAAAACAAGTCTACAGGTGCTCAGTTCAGAAGCAATTATTTTTTTCAGTGTTGGGGCTTGAACTCAGGGTCTGGGCACTGTCCCTGAGCTCTGTTGCTCAGTGCGCTACCACTTTGAGCTACAGCGCCACTTTTGGTTGTTAAGTGGTTATTAGGAGATAATAAGAGTCTCAGAGGGACTTTTCTGCCTGAGCTGGTTTCAAACCACCATCCTAAGCAGCTAGGATTATAGGCCTTGAGCCATCAATGCTGGACTCATTACCAATTTTTTCCAAGTGTTTTTGGTTAGCGGTTAATTGATTCTGTGGCTAGAGATCCCATAGATATAGAAGGCTGACTATACTTTTTATCGTCTTCAAAAGTTCCATTTCTACATAAATTGTGGTTGAAATATAATTATTAATATATTCATTTTCTTGTGTTGGTGGGGGTTGAACCCAGGACTTTGCTTATAGGTAAGCCCACATCCCACCCCTTACTGAAAATATCTATGTATTACTGCTATATTTACCACTTCTGATTTACAAAAACTGAACCCTTTTTTGCTTCTCTTTTTCTTTTTTGCATATGGACTTATATTGATACTTTGAATAGCTGTGAAAAAAGAAAACTCCAGGAAATAATTGACTTCCCTGAAATAATCTGTCTTTGGAGCAACACTACAAAGCCCAATTAAAGGTATAGGTCTGTTTCCAGGTGTCTGCCTTGGAAACAAGCAGAAATGTGCAAAGGAAAAACAAATGGAATGAGTTACTCTGAGAAGTCACAGGGGTCCCTGGTGTCACACTGCAGAGTGCAAATGGGAAAAGTCTTTGTTGCTTCAAGTTAGTAGTAGAAGAAAAAGCAAAGGGCTGATGGTTAGATCATTTAAAAATCCTTAAGCCTAACTTTAACTTACCCACTGAATCAAGGGTCCAATGCTGATTATGACATATGTTTCCTTTTATACTTTGACCCTACTTTGGTTTCTCTTTAGATGATTTTTTGGGGGGCGGGGGGGGGTGACACTGGGGCTTAAACTCAGGTCCTAGACACTGTCCTAAGGGACATTCCAGGTTGGTTCTTTAACACTTGAGTTCTACTTTTGGCTTTTTGGTGGTTGATTAAAGATAAATCTCTCATTGATTTTCCTTCCCAAGCTGGCTCCAACCCTCAATCTTCAGAGCTCTGTCTTCTGAGTAGTTCAGATTGCAAATGGAGCCACTAACACCTGGTTAGACTTCCATTTTATATGATCTTCTTGTATCTTCTTGTACCTAAATAGGGCAGAAAGTTTGGTCTATAAATAGAATCTTTTTCCTGTAGTACTTTTTGACTGCTGGTTCAGGTGGAATTAGCAATGACAAAAGACACGAAAGGAGAATTTTGTATTTTCCCCTCTTTGCTCTTTTCTTAGCAAATGTGAAGTCATCCGTGATGCCTGGCAGAGAAACAAAGACAGGGGTTCTACATAGGCACGGGCAGGCTGCCCAAATGTTCAAGTTCTTTACCTGGAAAAGTATCAGAGAGATTCCCACTCCATCAGGGTACTCCAGAAATAGACGGGCAGAAAACAGGCTATGCAATAGTGGGCAAAAGCCCAGCTCATTTCAGACAAACTGATGAAATAAACGTAGCTTAACCAGTAGCACCAGGTGGCAGACACCCAAGAGCTCTGAAGGAACTCAAGGATGAAATTGGGAAGCTGTGGGGCCAAAACGCTGGGTCCAAAATGATAATCGGCCACTGCCAACAAAGGGGCAGATTTGTGAGTGCCATTCTGTGTTACTAGGAGGTCAAGAGAGGACCCAGGGAGCCTTAGTAAAGTGACTATCTCTTCCACTTGTCTAGTCTCCAAAAAAGAACAGCATCATTAGACACCAGAACAAAAATAACTTCCTAGGGGAAAAACAATATGGTTTCTAAAAGTAGAAAGCTTGAGTTACCAATTTATTATAGGTCCCAAAAGCATGTAGATATGGGGCCAAATACTGGCAATAATGTGGACTTGTTTCTGCGGGCCCACAAGGAGTGGGATGGGAGGAGCTACTGATGTATCAAGTCACATGGATGTGACAGGCATTAGTTCTACTCCCTCAAAGCAGAGTTCCAATGCACTAGTAAGAAGAGACACTGAAATTTGGAAGTTCAAGTGCCTTGGTACAGAGCATTATTACTTCACATTGAAGGTAACAGATGTAAAATATATTAGCATTTGGGGGTGCCAGAGAAAGATACAAAGTCCATCACATCAGGAACATTGTTATTGAACATAATTGAGTGTCAGACTTGGAACCCAGGGGTGAGAATGTAGTGTGACTAAGATGCCCATCTTATCCTAAGTAGCTTGAAGCTCACTTGAGATGATTCAAAGGCCACGAACACAGGCTCTGATGGTGGTGGCTTCAAGCCTCATGTTAGGACCTGAGCATACGTGTGACTAGATGGTAACCAATGATTAAAGAACATTGGGACTACAATCACAATTGTGTAATAATAACTCCCTAGGAGATACAGTTAACAATAATTTTATTATACTAGGCAATATGGAGTATAGATTCGAAATGAAGGACAGATTTTCCTGTTAAAATAAATGACAAGGGCAGGGCACCTGTGGCTCATGGTTGCAATCTTAACTACTCAGGAGGCTGAAATCCAGAGGACTTCAGTTTAGGTCCATTGCAGAGAAAAAGTTCATGAGACCCTTCTCTCAACCTATAACTGGATAGAATAGTACATGCCTATCATCTCATCTTTTATCAGGAAGCCCCAAATATGCAGATGATGGTGTAGGTATGCATGCTAAGGCAGGGACTAAGACTCTATCTCAAACATAACCAATGCAGAAAAGGCTGGAGGTGCGGCTCAGCAGTAGAGCACCTGCCTAACAAGCTGAAGGCCCTCAGTTCAAACCATAATAACAAATATACACAAATACACAAAAGTAATGACAATAGTAAGACCAACAACATTACTATTGGTGGATTCTGAAAACAATAATTTAATACATTATATCTTTTTCCTCCTAGAGAAGTAAGGTAAAACTGATAGAAGTATTTATTATTGAGAACATTTTTGTGCTGGTTCTGGAGCCTGGATGCTGTCCTTGAATTTTTTTGTCCCTCAAATCTAGTGTTTTACCATTTGAACCACAGGTCCACTTCTGTTGTTTTTGGTGATTAATTGGTTAATTGGAGATAAGAGTGTCACAGACTTTCCTGCGCAGGCTGGCTTTGAACAGCAATCCTCAGATCTCAGCCTCCTGAATAGATAGGATTATAGGTGTGAGCCACTAGTGCTTGGCTAATCTCCTGCTTCCTGAACATGATTTTCCCATCTATGCATGAGAGTACACAAAGTCTTTAAAGGAAATCCATGAATAGACAAGTACTTATTTCTTACAATTTTATATTCCAGGAATTTTTTTTTAAAAAAGGGCTATTTACCAAGTGTGGATTTGGTGAGTTCTGCAAGGGTGACACTAATCTCAACCTTGCTGAAAGGTCTGAGGAGAAATTTCTCATCTGGAGTGAGAATATCCAGGAGACAGAGAATGATTGTGTCAGCCTCGAGCTCCAGAAATTGATATCAACCCTACACCTGATAGGATCCTCTCTTCTATTCAGCCTTAAACAACTACCCTCCCCCTTTCTTCTACATTAGGTAGAAGGTTTTCATTCTGAAGAGATTTATGATCTATGTGTAGAGAGAATGCATGGGGATTCTCTGGCATGAGCGGCAAAAAAGAATTTTTTGATGATCAGATGATTTCAAATCATAGAAACCACAGGAACTCATGATGAAATATCAGAGCTGAGAAAAAAAACCTCACAGGAGCAGATATTTTGTTTTAGTTTCTGTTTTGAAAAATCTGTTTTCTTTTATTTCTTTTCTTTTTTCTTTTAGCAACACTGGGGTTTGAACTCAGCAACCCTTGATTCCTAGGTATCTAATGAATTTTTCTGCCTAGGCTGACCTTAAATCACAGTCCTCCAGATATCAGTCTTCTGAGTAACTATGATTATAGGCATGAGCCAGCAGAGCCCAGCTCTAGTACATTGTTGTGTGTGTGTGTGTGTGTGTGTGTGTGTGTGTGTGTGCACGCACACGCGCACACACAGCTCTTGGGGCTTGAATTAAGTGCTTAAGCTCGCAAACTGTTCTTCCTTCTAGAGGTAAGCAGGTCTTCACTCCCTTCCCTTTCCCTCCCTTTTCCTCCTCTCCCCTTCCTCCTCTGCCCTTTCTTTTCTGCTTTCCTCTCTTCTCCTGTCCCCTCCTTTCCCTCCTTGTCCCTACTGTCCCCTCTTCTCCTCATCTTCAATGAATGTGAACTGAATGAATTTCCTGCTCTTCTTCTAAAGAATAACTAGGCCTACATTCTACACCTCCTCTGGGATGAAATATGAATGGAAAAGAACTATAAACTTATCTTCAAGTTCTCATGCTTGAAAGTTAAGTAGCAGGAAACTTCATGTCAATACCCTGAGCTAAAGAAGATGCCTGAGAAGGAAATATAAAATGTCAGTAGATAAAATTAGAAGCAAAATATTTGCACCTGTGTTTCTCCATGAACAAATCTCTTGCATATCAAATTGATGTAACTACAACCCCCAAAAGTTAACACACACACATTACACACACTTATGCCTTGGTTGTGAGAATGTGAGCAAAATTTTTTCAAGGCTAATTATAGAGCAAGTATGAAAAAGCATCATGGACTAATCATGGTCCTTTCACTCTAGGGAAGGAATGAAGGAGCAAAGACTTAACCTCAAAGATGCAACCCAATTGGTAATAATTCTAAATTTAAAGCATCCAACAAGTCACTAATAAAAGGTTGGTAAAATTAACTACAGTATACCAATATAATAGAATATGATTCTGCGACTAAATGGATGTATATTAATATAGAACAATGACAACAGTTTGATTAAATTACAAATTCATGTTAGAGCCAGCTGTGGTAGTATATGCCTATAATCTCAGCTACTTAGAGAAAGGAGACAGAAGGATCTCCATCTGAAGCCAGCCTAGGCAAAAGTGAGAAAAGAAGAAAAGAAAGGAAAGAACAAAGGAAGGAAAGAACAAAGGAAGGAAAGAGAAAGGAAAGGGAAGTAAAGAAAAGGAAAGAAAGAAAGAAAGAGGGAGAAAGAAAGAAAGAAAAAAGAGAAAGAAAGAAAGAGAAAAAAGAGAAAGAAAGAAAGAAAAAGAAAGTAAAAGGGAAAGGAAAAGAAGGGGAAAGTAAAGGGAAGGGGGAGGGGAGGGAAAGGAAGGGGGAGGGGAGGGAAAGGAAGGGAAGGTGAGGAAAGGGAGGGAAGGGAAGGGAAGGGAAGGGAAGGGAAGGGAAG
>NW_012267326.1:3770222-3823601 GCF_000151885.1 Dipodomys ordii
GGGAAGGGAAGGGAAGGGAAGGGAAGGGAAGGGAAGGGAGGGAAGGGAAGGGAAGGGATGGACACGTGTCACTCAAGTGGTAGAAAAACCCAGAGTTCATCCTCAGGACTGTCAAGCAAATGAAAGACTACATGCTAGAAACACATATAATGGACATGAGTGCCCTTAACATGTGTGTACCAGGGGAATACATAAAAGGCATCCTCTGGTATTGTGTCTTTTCGTCTTCTCTATCAGAATTTTCTGATCTATCTCTGATAAATACGTATTACCTCTGAAATAAAAATATAAAAGTGGGCAGATTTTTTTTAATTTGCAGTGTCAGCACAATCTTTCTAGAAGAGTAAAAAGCAAAGAAGTCAAATTCTCTGCTGGCTGCCAGGTTCAAGAGAAAGGTCTGTAGGTTAACGTCAAAAGACAGTAGGAGACAGAAATGAGTGGGCTGATATACACTCCAAAGCCTTCTGATGAGTACGTTTCATGTTCTTATCTGTCTGGGAGGCTTTTTAAGACCAAAAAAACCCATTCTTCTAATAAACATTAAAAATCAAAAGGTGGATATTGAGATTTTCTGTATCTAAGCAACCAAACCTTAGAATATTTGGCCTTTTATTTTAGATCAAAGGATCAAAACTGTCTTTGATCCAAAACAGCTATGTAGACACACGGCATTTACATCGCAGTCAATCTATTTATCATCTCAGATTTAAAAAAAAATAACTATGGTTTTCTTTTCATCCCTGTAATGAAGAGCGGGTTAGTAACAATACAACTTCAATAAAAGCAGCAAGGCCTTGTTCCTGAAGCAATCTCTGCACTAGCACAGGACATTTAAAAAGACACAGCTCCAGCTAGCCAATCAGAATACTCTGTGGATGTCAGAGCTATGGGGAGAGCCAATTAGGGAACTGTGTTTTCCCTTCCCAGCAGTGCACAACACTAAGCAATTTGCTTTCTTTTAACTACAGTTATCCTTACATGGAGTGAAGAAGTGAGCCCCGATTAAAATCACTGCTCACCAAGGGCCTCTGGAGTTGCACTCAAGCCTGTGTAAGGCTGAGCAATAATCTCATTAGCTGTAATGTTAGTCACTCTATCTCAGACTTCTCTAAAAGAACAACACAGATCGGGAGGAAACTAAAAATACCTGCTTTTGTTTTGTTTTGATTTTTGCTGACATAAAATCAGATATTTCTGAAGATTTTTAATGTATTTAATCAAGCATGAAAATTTGCAATTTATTTTACTTATTGTTTTCTTTTCTGTTTGTTTTTATTGAGATAAGATCTCAGTACATGGACTAGGCTGGCCTCATACTTGTGATCCTCTTCCTTCAGTCTCCTGAGCACTGGGATTACAGGCTTTAATATCACATTTGGTTCTCAATAATTTTTAGTTTAGTATTCTTTTTTTTTTTTTTTTTTGCTTTCACATTTAATTCTTTTTAGGCACCGGGGACATGGTGGTGAATAAAATGAGGTGATCTTGAGGCAGATCAGAACAAGAGGTAAAATAAATTCCAAATCCTTAATCCATAACCTCTTATCCACTAAATGTCTTTCCACACTCTTTCATCAATAGCCTATGGGATGTGTCCTACCCTTATCCGCCAACCCTTATGAGGAGAAAATTAGTCAGGTTCAGAGTTGTGTCAGGATATCTTCAAGGATGAACTGGCTGTTAATTACTCTCTTATACTAGGAGAAAAAAAAGAAAATATCTTATAACAGGTAAAGAAAAAACTTAAATACCATACTCATGATTAGTGGGATATACCAGGCCTGCCAAACAACCTGATAAAAGGGTGCTTTCTTCTCTAATCTTTCTCTCTCTCACCCCTCTTGTCCACTCCAAGTAAAGATTCTAGAAAAGTTTATTAGAAAAGGTGTATGGCACGTGGCATAGATATGCTGCAGGAAGATAGCATGTCAGCCCAGGTCAGCCATCTTGGCCATCTGCCCTCTCCCTCCATCAGTGCTGCCTCTCACCTCCCTTCTTGAGGTACAGCCTTCATCCAGCCTTTGCCTGTCAGTTCCTGCTTTTTGCCTCAGTTTTGTTTCTTCTATCACAGAGTCAGTTTCCCTGTTATCAGCATCAGTCCCTCTCCTAAGGTACCTGTATCCTAGTGGAAGGGAAAGATTTATGAGAAATCACAATCACTCATAGTAGCACGAGCTTCACAGGAAGGGAGCCATCTAAGAAGAGAGTGGAGAGATGTCCATGAACTTTGGCTTAAGGAAGTGCCATTTAGACTACGACAGGATGGAATCCATTCATATTCCTATTAACACTGTTAAGAGCTCAAAGCGAGACCCCAGTATAGGCCCCTCTCTGGCCTGCTACCATCTTTGTTCTTCAAGCAGTTCAGAAGAGTTCTCTGAGGAACTCTCCCTGAAATAAAGTCTAAGACCCCCTTTCTACAGAGGCCTACTTTGCACTCAGATACCAATAATAATTGGAATAGGTGTTGAAAACCATTCCCCACTCCCTAGTCCCCAGTCTATTACCATCAGATCAAGACCTCTGCCCTCCAGTCTTTCTTCTCTATGCTCAGTTTTCCCTGGACTTTTGAGTTTTTATTTCTAAAGGCTTCTATGTCACATACAACTTTGGATAAATATGTCTGTTATCCTTTTTTTTCTCTCTCTCTGTTTTCTTGTCGGTTGTTGGGCCTGAACTCTGGGCCTGGGTGCTGTCCCTCTGCTCTGCAGCTAAAGGCTAGCACTCTATCACTTGAGCCACTTCCAGCTTTTTCCTGCTTATGTGGTGCTGGGGAATCGAACCCAGGGCCTCATGCATGCAAGGCAAGCACTCTACAACGGAGCCACCTTCCCAGTCCCATGCTTTTCTCTTGTTAATCTCTTTTATCATAGGGATGTCAGGTGTGAGGCTTGCCATTACTGAGGGAAAGATATTACTTTTCCCTCCATTTGACCTTCTGTCAGTTTGATTAGCACTACTGTTTCCTAATCATGCTAATGCCCTGGGCATTCTGGTTTAGCCTTCTTCCTCTTCTATCCAATCTGTAGATGATAAAGTTCTTCAAGACTCTCTTCTTTGGTCATTCCATTTTGTCCCTCCAGGGTTTCTTCTATTACCTACATATCAACTATTCAAAATAGGCTTTTCTAGCCCAGACTTCCTGTCATATAAGCAATCCTTGTGTCAACTGCCTACATGACATCCTCACTTGAATATCTCATTGGGACCTCACATTTCATATGTCCACCTCTAAAGAAAACATATTTCACTCTGAATTCTTTTCCTCCTCCATCTACCTAAACAGGACCATTCACTCAAGTGCTGTATCCATCATAGGGAATCAAGTATAACACCTGCTTCTCCTTCATTGCCCCCCCCATATGTAAGTGGGAATTTATTCCTGCCTACTTGATAGTTAGACATAGCCAGGATTTTATAACATTATTTTTCCTGTCATCAACTCTTGTTTAGATACTGAAGATCAATCTTTGCTATTATGTACACTCATGTTCCCTTCCAACTTACTGTCCTAAATGAAAATCTTTTTTGTTAATTGTGAAAATACTGTACAGAGGAGTTACAATTACATGGGCAAGATAATGAGTACATTTCTTATCAAGCATTGTAGCCTCCTCCTTTTCCCCTTCCCATCCCATCCTCCCCCCACCCCCCACCCAACCCTCCCCCCCCCACCAAAGTTGTAAAGTTCGTTTTCGACATAATGACTTGTACATCTCGTTGTTGCAATGGGTCCACCTGTATCCCTATTTAAACGATTTGTTTTTTCCCTTCCCCTCCACAAATTATAACAACATCAAATACAGTGAAAGCAGGGGTTATACCATGGGGGAGGGACATCCAAAAAAACAACTAAATGAAAATCTTTTCAGATCACTCTCTGACTTTAAAGTTCTTCTACTTTCAAAGATCAAGTCTAAAGTCATTAAAATATTCTCTGTGATTTGACATGAGCTACTCACAGCTTTATCCTTTGGTCTCATTTCATACCACCCTCTGTCCTTCAGCCACAATAAGCTCTCTCAGTTTCTCAAACTTAACAAGGACTTTCTCTCCTTAGAAAATTCGGACAAACTGTTCCTTCCACCTTGACCATATCAAGTCTTCCCACTTTGTGCTAAGCTACTCTCTACATCAGATAGAGAAGCATTTAACTTCAAGCCACAGACTACCCACTGGAGACCCTTAATGCAATAAGTGTATTTAATTCATTCATTCATTCATTCATTCATATTTCTCTCTCTCTCTCTCTCTCTCTCTCTCTCTCTCTCCTGCCAGTCATTGAGCTGGAAGCCTCTTAGTGCTCAAGGATAGCATTCAACTGCTTTGAGCCACCGTGCCACTTCTGGTTTTCTGGTAGTTAATTGGAGATAAGAGTTTCACAGACTTTCCTGTCTGGGCTGGCTTTGAACCTCACATCCTCAGATCTCAGTCTCCTGAATAGCTAGGATTGCAGGAATGAGCCACCAGCACCTAGCTTACTCTGAGAGTTATCTTAACTTTATCAGCAAAAAGCCAAAAGTTTAACAGTGGCTCAAGTGTCAGAACACCAGTTTTAAGTGAAAAAAGCCAAGAGAGAATGTGAGGCACCAGAATGCACACAAAAAGGAGAGAGAGAGTGACTTAGCCTGGCTCATATATCATGATTGATCTTACTATTCCATTTGGATTAAAAATGATCTTTTCATCAAAAGATATATCTATCTATCTATCTATCTATATATATCTATATATACACGTGTGTGTGTGTGTGTGTGTGTGTGTGTGTGTGTGTGTGTATAACTTTAACATACTAAATTTCCTGCATGGTGAATGCGATTCCCTTAACCTTTCAATTTCAACTGTATGAGTAGACCTGGGTTTTATTGTTATCAGTGGGATCCAGGAATGATTTTTTTTAAAAAAATAAAGTAAAAATTTAACCACTGTCAAGGAGTTATATTATCCAGAACAATTTAAATGTCTTAAGTACATAAATGTAAATCAATTCTTGGCTAAATCACTCAAATATCATTCAAGAAGGAAAACTCTACAGAAGTACTTGAGTTATTCAAAAGAGAGTCATAAAACTTTAGTTCTAAATTTTCCATTCCTGAGAGTGTCACACAAACAGTTAAGTTTGTCATTTGGGTCGGCTGAGTAGTAAGAAAGCGAATGTCAAATGCCTGTCATTTTAAATATGCCTGTGCATTTATATTCTTTTATCTAGTCTAAAAGGAGAGTATGGCTTACATTTAACTCTATCTCCTAAAAGCACAGCTATGGGCAAATTGAACATAGCTCATACATGATACATTAATCTTGTTTGTGTGTGTGTGTGTGTGTGTGTGTGTGTATGTGTACAAGCACACACATGTGCATGCCAGTACTGGGGCTTGAACTCAGGGTCTCAAACTCTCACTTGGCTTTTTTGTTCAAGATCTGTGCTCTATTACTTGAGCCACATTTCCAATTTTTTGGTGGTTAATTGGAGATAAGAGTCTCATGGGCTTTTCTGCCCTGGCTGACTTAGGACTCTGATCCTCAGATCTCAGCCTTCTGAGTAGCTAAGATTACAAGCTAGCCACCAGTGCTGGACTTGGATACACTAATCTTAAACTACCTTTCAGTTATCATCACAGAGCAATTTAAGGACTTAACTTAGAAAGGTAAAGTGGTATTGGATACAATCTACCATAGCCAACTTCACAGAAAGGCAGACTCATTTCCCTTAGTGTTCACATGTATACAAACGGTTTGTAGATTCTGGTGGACATTGTCTGATCACATCAGAATGTCCAGGATATTAACATATGAATATCACAACAGTTTTTGAAAAAAAGAATTTTAAATAGCCTTAAAAATAAAAATAAAATGGCTTTAATGTTGGCAAGGGAGTTCCCCAGGGGGAAAAATATAAACAGATGGCTGAGAAAGATCGCCCACATTCTGAACACAGAGCTTGAAGAGGCATTTCGAAGAAAGCAGCAGCACTTGCCAGTCTGGGCCACTTCCCACCAGGATCCTTATTTAATTATGGAAAACACAGAGTTGATGCCTCTAGCCAACAGGACCCAACAACTCCTGTCCCACTTGCTTCCCATCATCTATACAAATTTCCAGCCCTCTACCTCATTCTAAAAGCACTAGCCACTTGAGAAAAGCGATCCCCTAATAAATTAGCATGCCACCATCAGCACTGAACTTGTGGTTCTCATGCAAATAGCTGTTGAGTTCCAGCCAAGCACATCAAGCATTCAATTTCCTGTGTGACCCACATCTGTCACATTTTCTCAGTGACAAATCTTGTGATCACTCAAATCCCAGACTTAATCAACAAGGAAAAAAAAGTCACTTAATAACATTTAAAACTGAGTTTGAAAATATAATCCAAATGAGGGTGAGAGAGAGCATTTCTCTATAACAACAACAACAAAAATGATAGTTTACCTAAGTCACATTCATAAGATTACTGGACCAAAAATCCCTAGATCTTTTATCTGAGTCTATCTTTCAAGGCCAACATCATTTCCCAAAGAACTGCACCTACTACTGGTTGGAAACATCAGAGGATTAGCAACTGAAGCCTTTACCTATAATGAGTTAACCCCATAGTCTCCCAGAAACCATAGAGGAAAACTTACGGATTTGTCTTTCACCAGGAGAGCACAGCACTGGACTCCAGCCATCAACATCTTGTGTGGGTTCCAGGCCACTGAATCGGCCCTATTGTGTTAAACAAAGAAAGGGACAGAGCAGGCAAGGCACTTGATTAATTTCTCCAAGGTAGAAGGAAATCTGGCATTAGCAGTATCTACATTCAGTCTTCATTCACAAGTCATTGTTCTAGAGGAGTTTGTGGAGTTTGGAGCAATTTGGTTGCTTTTGCATTATGCTAGGATTTTTGTTGTTGTTGTTGTCGTTGATGTTGTTCTTTGCTTTATTTTATAGGGTAATTCTTGAACAAAAGAAGCTCAAGGACAGTGCCCAGGACCTGAGTTCAAGCCTCAGGACTGACAGGCAAAAAGAAACAAAAAAGCACCACTTGCCAGGGAAAATCTCAAAGAAACTTGTTTGCCTAAAGAAAGTCAGCTACAAAATAGAAAACAACATTTACCTGTTGATGCCATGCAGAAGCTTGCAGTACTTCCTAGAGACCAAAGCTGAGCCACCCCAGGAAGCCTGTTGAGATATTTATATAACAAGAACAACATTATTTCAGGGGCACTCCCACAGATAACTCTCAGTGACATCTCCACTGGTGCTGTCTGGAACTCCACTGGTAGTATTGAAACACCCAGAACTTCTTCAGAGTAGTAAGCTTTTCATTGACCAGCAGAATGTAAGAGAACATACTGTAAACAAATTGGCATGTTGGCCAGTTGGGCTTTGGATGGATGAAAATGGATTGAAATGACACACCTGGTAGCAGAAGCCAGTGATTTACACCTGTAACCCTAGTTACTCAAGAGGCTGAGCTCTGAAGATTACAGTTTGAAGTCAGAGTGAGCAGATAAATCTGAAAGATTTTGTTTCCAATTAACCAGAAAAAAAGCTGGAGGTGAGGCTGTGGCTCAAGTGGTAGAGCACTAGCTTTCAGGAAAACACACACACACACACAAGCTCTGAGTTCAAGCCCTAGTATGAGCACGCGCACACACACACACACACACACACACACACACACACACACACACAAATTGGTGCCATCTTCAACCCTAGAAATTAAAAGCTGGCAATGATTTCATGAGGCTGGCAGTTGCCATACTTACTGTACTGTGAGTCATGGCTGAAGTTCTGGCATTCTATACAATGAATGGGCTACATTGCTGACAACATGGATGGAAGGCAAACTCAAATGGGATGAAGGGAATCATCTTTCAATAATAATTAGATCCCTTCAGCCTTGAGGTTCTCTGAAATATTGGCAAATCATAGGTGGAAGAGGGGAAGCTTGTGACTTAAGGAAATAATGTATTGGAGAGGTCAATTCTCTAAGCATCGGGGAGAAGAGATGAGGTTAAAGGAGATGAAAGAAGTCCCATAAACAATACATCTGGAAGGGAAGGCAAAGGAATAAATCCAGAAAATATGAAAAGTCACTTTGGTGTGAGTTTTCATCTGTAGGCAGCTTGAAGGAAATGGCTTGAACCATGTTGAAGGTTCTCCACATCAACTGAGAATGGAGCTATTCCATTTTCCTAACTCAAGGATTTGCAAAAAACATCATTCTCTAAATGATGAAGGAACCTGGTTTTCTATAAGGTTTTCAATAAGGACTTTCATTTATTGAATTATTTCTACATGCTAGGTAACACAATAATTATTTCACACTTTTTTATTTTATTGTGGTGCTAGTTCTGGGATTTGAACTCAGGGTCTGGGCACTCTCCATGAGTATTTTTGCTCAAGGCTAGTGTTCTGACACTTGAGGCACAGCTCTACTCTGGCTTTTTGCTGGGTAATTAGAGATAAGACCCTCATGGACTGTCCTGCTGGCTTTGAATAGCAATCTTCACTAGGATCTGTCTTCTGAGTAGCTAGGATTACAGGTGTGAGTGATCAACACTCAGTTTTTTTATATATATATTTTTCTCTTTCATGAACTGATTGATAGGAAAAAATAGTCTTGAGGCAGAGGTAAAAACAGGACTGATCTCTAAAAGTCCATGGCTCTACACACAATGTTTGAAACTTGCTCCAGGACTTGGAATGAATGATGAGCAGGTGTCTAGAAGCTTTGCCTGGATGGAGAGGATTGGCAAAGCCACCAGCCTCTATCACACATTAGACCTGGGCCAGCTCTGACCAAGGCTGGGGCAGAGGTAGAATGGCATTTTGCTTTCACAGAAAACAAAATGGTCATCGAGACAAAACACCCTAAAATATATATACTTAAAATAAATGTTGCAATGGTTAAGTAGAGAACCAAATTCAAGATAACATCCAATATATGAGTTATCATTTTTGTATGCCACTAAAGAAGAAAAAAAATTCAGAGATGAAAAAAGTAATTTTAGTGTGTATGCTGGTATGGGGCTTGAACCCAGGGCCTGGCTGCTGTCCCTTAGCTATTTTGCTCAAGCTGGTACTCTACCTGCAAAAGTATTTTTGAGCCAGGTGCTGGTGGCTCACGCCTGTAATCCTAGCTACTCAGGAGGCTGAGATCTGAGGATTGTGGTTCAAAGCCAGCCCAGGCAGGAAAGTCCCCAGTTAACCACCAGAAAACCAGAAGTGGCTCTGTGGCTCAAGTAGTAGAGTGCTCACCTTAGGTTGAAATTCTCAGGGACAGTTCTCAGGCCCAGAGTTGAAAAAAAAAGATATCTTTGAAAGTTCATATTAAAGTTAATAAAATATGATACAAATGTATGACAACCTGGGATTCATGGAAAACCAAGGAAAATAAGTAATCATAATTGTATTTGAAGAAGAATAAATACATTTTTATATTTTAAAGGACCTGTAAATTTCCAAAATAGTCTATCATATGATATGAACAAAGGTTTTTTTTGTTTGATTTTTAGCAATTCAAGTTTTTTTTTAAGTATACCTAATATTTAGCGAAAGTGGTGGTAATGTAAAGCTGAATAAAATGACATACTCTGTTAGCTGGCCAATAGCAACACTTCAGGTAGGTAATTTATAACTTCTTCAAATGGGGTTTCAGTATTGGTATCTGCTCACATTTCAACATTCATTGTATTGATTTTATAGATTTGAAAGCATAACAATACATTATGCCCTAATATAATATGAAGTTGAGTTCTTTGATAACTGTGGAAATAAAGAGAAATAATCAAATACATAAACATTGATGCTTAAATATTCTACTCTCATTAAAAAAAACATCAAATATGGATTATACAGTTTATGTAAAATGAGGCTTCTGTGGCAGTTTTTAAATTGGGAATGATTCTTAAAGATTTATGGGGCTTAGAGAGAATTGTGATTTATAGATATGAAAGAAAATCTCTCTAATTTTTTAAATTAAAAATGGAACTTGTTAAGAAATACTTTCTTTAAGAACGTCAGTTCTTTAAGAAACATCAGTTTGGGACATTAGTTTGCTTATTTTTTTAACCCCAGGACCATGGCTTGAACTCAGGGCCAAGGAGCTCTCGTGTAGCCTTTTTTTCCCCTCAGAGCTGGTGCTTTTTCTCTTGAGCTATAGCTCCTCTTCCAGCTTTTTGCTGGTCAAGGAGATAAAGGTCTCACAGACTTTCTTGCCTGGCTGGCTTGAAACCATGACCCTCAGATCTCAGATCCTGTGTAGTTAGGATTATAGATGTGAACCATAAGGCACCTGCCTGGACATATTTTAAAAGTACAAAATTATATATGGGAATATCCTCCACTGTTTCTACTTGGTAAGTTAAAACATATTTGTTTGGTCAGGAAGCTCTGGGACCCTTGGGATAGTGCTCAAGATAGTGCCAAATTCTCATAAACGTGTTCAACCGTCCCTTTCCTTAGGTAGAATCAAACAAATTGACTCCTGGATTCATAAAACAAAAAATTGAAAGAGAAAAAAGATGGAAGGAAACCACAGAGCTCAACAAGTATTCATAGCTGTCTGAGTTCAACATTTCAACCATGGATAAGCAGATTTATAATAACAGTTACCTTTAATTTATGGAAATTTGTATTATGAATAGCCCCCAGGACTTATGAAATTAATTAGAAAATAAAGCCAACCCTTTAAGTTAGAAAATTAAAAAGAATATAAATGATCTCAATCCCCCTCAAACAATTATCTCTGATAGATTCTGAGAAAACCTGATTTAATTATACTATGCAATTAAGTAATGCAAGTTGGGTTGTTTTTTTTTTTTTTTTTGCATTTTCTGGCTGATTGGAATCATACCATTTGAGAGCTAGAAAATTCTTTATCAAATACATTAGCCATCTCCCTTCCCAAAGGAAGAAACTAAAGTCCAAAGGCTTAGATTACAATGGACAGCAGGCAGATTACATATGGAGTAGTATGATGAAACCCTTCAGTGCAATTCAATACACACTTTAAAAATGAATGACAAAGTCAAAGCCCAACAAAATAAGCACCAGGAAATAGGTACCTGCAAAGAGGGATGGGGCTGTGGGGAAAAGGGGTAGATGACTGAAGCGGGAAGGCAGGGGAGAATGCAATCAAGTATCCAGAGCATCTACTATAAAATTAAGAAAAGTAAGGGCAGGGGTGAGTCAAAGGGGGGTTGAAAAGGGTGACACTGATCAAGATGCATTTCAGCTCCTTTGTACAACTATTTAAAGATAATAATAACAAAAATAAAACCCATTCAGGTCATAGATTTACTTTTTATTTAATTGTATTTTATTTTATTGTAAAGATGCTGTACAGAGGGGTTACAGTTACATGAGTAAGGTAATAAGTACACTTCTTGATGAACATTGTTACCACCTCCTTTGTTTTTCTCCTACTATCCCTTCCCAAAAAAGCATGGCAGGAATTTACAGTCAGGTCTGTTTCGCAGTGGGTCCTAGCAGGAGATTGTCTAAAGTTATAAAGTTATAAAGAACAGGAAGGAGGATGAATAGGATTGAAGTAGTTTACTGCATGTATGAAAACAGAGCAATGAAACTTGTTGAAATTGTTTTAAGAAGGGAGAAGGGGATAGGGAAAAGTAATAGAGGAGAATGGTTGGTTGAGCTATATTGTCAACATATATAGAAACGTCACCAAAAATCCCACATAAAACAGATGGATGCTGATAAAATAATACACAATGAAAAGAGAGTATATAAATTTTATATAAATTATATAGTTTATAACTACTATATAATCATAAATAAATGATACGAAGACGGGTCATAACTTGGAACCCACAAAACTAAATCAAAATACACTTGAAATCTTGGATGCTCCTTGAACCTTCCAGGAAACGCCATACATACTCCCCAAGTTAAAGCCACGATTGAAAGGAGGAAGGCTTCAGATCTAGTTCCTGAGAGTAAGAAAGCTAAAAGAGGAGGGAGTTAGTGTTACATTCTCATAGGTGAACTTACATCCACGTGGAGCCACAGCCCATGTCTCTCGCAGATGTCTGCTATTTCGTCCAGAGGGTCGAAGGCACCCAGGACAGTGGTACCTGCCGTGGCACAGACAAGGAAGGGTTCGGCCCCCTGTAAGAAGGAGCCACACACAAAGACAATCGTCACTGTCAGCACAAAACTTACTCTGCAGTCGTAGTTTGATAAACACAAAAGGCAAAGCATCCAGAGATATACAAGATTCTTAGGAGACAATTGTTAATTTAATGGGTGTTTTAAAAACTTCTACATTGTGCAGGCCCTTGTCATGGCATACATGTTTAAGCAACTTTCGTCCTGACTCAATATAGAGCTTCATCATAATTGCTTTCATTTGCTTCCTGTAGAATTTTCTGTTCTCAAGATGACCCAGATAGAAAGTGAATAACTTTACAGTAATGGTAACTCAACATTCCGTAGGGTTCCTAACTCCTCCTTGGGGAAATGTCTGGGACTTCCATAATGTCAGCCTTCTCCTCCTTCTAGAAAACAAACAAAAAGGAACAACAGGAGGACAAACCCCTCAGCCCTGGGGTTTAAGGCAGGCAGGCAGGCTTGTCTACTTTTCTCCTGGTAGAGTAAGTTCAGTTACCAAGCCATAATATGCTCAGGTAGAGACTCAGTAAAATCTGAACTGGACTTTGACCTTGGCTACCTCACATGCAGCACCATGCCCAGGGTACTGCAGGGGAAATTCACTGCACCTGCTGGGAAGAAGAGCTTGCATCACCCCTGCACATGGTTTTCACAGAGTCCGTGGCTGCAACTTGCAGAGTGAGCAGGTGCCAGTGGAAAAATGGGAGCCAAGGGACTTGGCTACCTTGGAAGCTACCTTAGCCACATATCTTAGCCCCATTAAGGGGCTTTGAACTAACCAAGTAGAGGAAGAATAGAGGAGATTGTTCCAAACATGTCAACACCAGCATGGTGGCAGTGATGTGGAATAATCTTGGAGGAAAACTTACAACCTTGAAGTTGTAAGGAGCACCTGGAATCCTAGGAGTCCAGTCCACCTGAGGAATCAGTGACTCCTGTCAGGTTATTATTTTACTCAGAAAGGCATTTTACCTCTATACAGCGTGTGGTGCCATTTCCCCTTCAGTTTTACCGCAAAGTGCATTGGTATGACAATATATTTTAATATCCTTTGATGTCAGAGGTTGTTGTGTTTGAACCAAACTCATTCCAATTTAACTGACCTTTGACAGAAAGATGTTATTTCTCAACGGAAAGTGGGGCAGAACAAGACCACTTGGTCCCACATCTCCAAATTGAGATGCCCAGGAATCAAAGTGATGGAACATAATGAATCCAGTTGCCATCTGGGGAGACAGCTGTGACACAGAGGCTGGGGTCTACCCCCAAACCTCTCAGAGCCAGGTCAGGAGGTAGGTGACAAAGCCCCTGGCAAACCAGGGCCTTTGCAAATTCTTCCCTGTACTCAACCACAACAGATTAAGTCTTTATCATGTCAGTGACCTAAATGAAATGAGAACAAATTTATATCAATTATTAAAAGCATCAGTAAAAGTAATTTACTAAAACTGTTGAAAGTGTCTTTATGGCTGGGCTTTCTCTATAAACTGCCTGACATCTTGACAGTCTGAAGAAAACACCTATGCAAGCTATGATAACTTACTAATGAATTTTCTTCACCTCTAAAAAAAATCTTGTTCTAAGCCTGGCACTCATGGCTCATGTCTGTAATCCAAGCTGCTTAGGAGGCTCAGATCTGAGGATCCTTGCTTGAAACCAGCCTAGGCAGACAAGTTTGTGAGACTCTTGTCTCTAATTGACCAGCAAAAAAGTGAAGTGGAGGTGTGATTGAAGTATGGAACAGCAGAGTGAAAAAGCCAAGTAAAAACAGGAGGCCCTGAGTTCAAACCCCAGTATTTGCACATACACAAAACAGTCTTGCCCAGATATTAAACTTTTACAATTTGGATTTAACCTTCCCTATTTTTCTCAAATCTCTTGCTGTTAATAACAAAATTAAGCAAATCTAATATGGATTACAGGCTGTCAACAAGCTATACTCCCTAAAAAAGTTTGTCATGGCAAACACACAAAAATACTTCCAAAGTATTCAATCATTACGCTAGTGTAGGCTTTCTTTCTTTCTTTCTTTCTTTCTTTCTTTCTTTCGTTCTTTCTTTCTTTCTTTCTTTCTTTCTGTTGTTGGTCATGGGGCTTGAACTCTGGGCCTGGGTACTGTCCTCCAGCTCTTCAGCTCAAGGCAAGTGCTCTACCACTTGAGTCACAGCCCCACTTGTGGTTTTCTGGTGGTTTAGTGGAGATAAGAGTCTCACGGACTTTCCTGCCTGGGTTGGCTTTGAACCGCAATCCTCAGCTCTCAGCCTCCTGAGTAGCTAGGATTACAGGCATGAGCCACCAGCACCTGGCTAATAATCACTTTCGAACTTCTGATGGCTTGTGATCATCACTTCATCAGGACATCAAAAAAAGGTCATGGGTTAAAAGATATTTTTAAGTGAATTATCATCAGCCAAGGAGTTGAATCACAGCACTAAAAATATATGGCTGTGTTGGTCTCTATATCTGAAGCAATAAGAGTTAAAATCTTGAACCAAAACAGCTAAGTCTGATCTACTGACAAAAATAAACTAGCCACTCTTAATATAGCAGAATGGATGCAGGCTTTGTTCATAGCAAATCCAGGCTTAAATATTAGCTGGCTTGAAAGAAAACTAGGAAGACAGGACAACTCTAAGCCTATTGCCCTACTTTTAAATGTGCCTCAAGCAATTTTTATTTTTCCAAGTTCTCAACTATAGAATTATGTCAGTTTTGTATGCTTTCATTGTCAAAACAAACAAAAAATGAGCACCAAATATAATAATGACTGCAGTAGAATAGAATCCATCATGCTAGAAATATGAATTGTTAATGATACTTTGAAATGGGAAGTTATGCTTAGGGAAGGCTAGGAATCTCACTATTTTGAAAATTGGTAAATGGGGGAAATATAAAACATTTATCCTGCCTTATAGGTGAAAACTGCTTCCTTAGGGAAATCAAATAGGAATGAAGAAAGGATTTTCTTTGTAGTAGAATGCCTGTCAATCAAGAAAAGAAGAAATGAGAGAATGAATTATAGCATCACTTAATGGATTGACTGGTATGGACAATGATCATTGATGTCAGTAAAATCCATGAAGTAGTAGTAGTAGTTCACATTTCTAACTCTATTATTCATGAGGCTGAGATCTGAAGGTCAAGATCCAAAGTCAACCTGAGCAGAAAAAAGTCTATGACAGTCTTTATCTCCAATTAGCCAGCAAAAAGCTGGAAGTGGAGCTGGAAGTGGCTCAAGTGGTAGTGCACAGCTTCCAGGCTTTGAGTTCAAGCTCAGTACTGGCCCTAAAAAACAACCACAAAGTTAATTTTAAAAAGTCTATGATGTGAGAGGCTGCAAAGAGGCGACAGTTAATGAATGGACCAACAATATCAGTGACAAATATCATCACAAAGACCTAAAGTGGATGGAGGAAAAATGTACCCTTCCTAGTAGAACATCCAACTTGAAGTTCTGGAGTCTAGGGATTTGATTTCCACATCCCAGACAATAGAACAGAGGCTGGGAAGGACAGAGGCAGAGTCTAGATCCTTCCTACTACCTATAAAATGCAACTGTGGAAACCTCAATGGACCAATGAAGCTGGTTTGACAAATGCTTTGGGGGAGAAAGTAGGAGGAAAGCTATGGGTTAGAAAAGGTTCAATGTACCTAGCAACCAAATGTCATGAAGGAACTTTGTTTGAAGACTTACTTAAATAAGCCAACTATTTATTTAAAGGACATGGAAGAAATTTTAATATAGACTGAATATATTTAATGGTAATTAAAAGGGCTTAGTTTTTCAAATATAATGATAGTATTATGTCTTATTAAAAACAAATATGGAGCCAGGCACTGGTGGCTCACACCTGTAATCCTAGCTACTCAGGAGTCTGAGATCTGAGGATCGTGGTTCAAAGCCAGCCCGGGCAAGAAAGTACGTGAGACTCTTATCTCCAATAAACCACCAGAATACCGAAAGTGGAACTGTGGCTCAAGTGGTAGAGTGCTCGCCTTGAGCTGAAGAGCTGAGGGACAGAGCGCAGGCCCAGAGTTCAAGCCCCATGTCCGACCAAAAAACAAAACAAAAAAATATATGGACCAATTGATACAAGGTTTGGGATTTGCTTCATGGCCATCCAGTGACGGCAGGAGGGGCTGGGGTGTAGGTGAAACAGGAAGTCACTTGATTACTGAAAATGATGGATGGGTGTGTGAAGGCTCATCATATTTGTATGTGTTTGAAATTTTCTGTAATGAAAAGTTTAAAATTCAAAAATAAATGAAAAACATATAGGTGGGGTGGGAAAATGAATAAGAGAGGACTGGAAGCAGAAATAAAGAAGTAGAAGGAGATGAGGGAGGAAGAAGGAAGGCACTAAGAGTAGGAAAGAGAGAAGGAAAGCAGGCAGGAGTAATACAGATCATTCAACAAAGAACACTCAGCACTGTTCACCAGCAAGCATTAATGATGTGAGAGTTCTTTTTTTATAGGCACTTCTGTGGAAAAAGATGAAACTCAATCAATGCCTATGGTTCATAGCAAAACAAACTCCTCCCAAGCATTTGGTTTTCACCTTGAAGTCAAATAAATATGATAATCTAAACAATCAGACAAGTATCAAGTCTACATAGCATTATACTATTAAAATTTTTTAAGAAAAATATAGATTTAATAATATACATTCTAAGGTAATAACTTCACAATAGAGCCAACCATGATGACTCATGCCTTTAAACCCAGGTAGTTTGGGAGATAAAGATGGATCATGATCTGAAGCCAACTGCGCAAAAATTGAGTGAGATTCTACTATCTCAAGAAAGCAATGCAGGCATTGTGTTGCATGCCTGTAACACCAACTACTTAGGAAGCAGAAGTAGGAGAATCCAGCTCCAAGGCAAGCCCAGGAAAAAGCATGACAACTTGTCTGAAAAACAAACTAAAATCAAAGGCACTAGGGACGTAGTTCAAGTAACAAAGAACTGGACTAATACAATTAAGGTTCATGCTTCCATTTCCAGAACTACAAAAGAGAAACAGAGAAAAAGACAGAGGTAGAAACAGAGACACAGACAAAAAGAAAGAAAATACATCACAATGTTAGTAGATTTTTAATGTATAGGCTCCAGAAGAAATACAACAATCTATCATGACTCAGAATGAGGTGCCTTTCATGATTTTTTTCAAAAAGATACAAAGACTATAATATTATTACTTACCACAAAACCAAACAGAAACCAAGCAAAAAGAGTTCTTGCTTCTTAGCAAGTGAATTTCTATGAGAATGGGCACTGGCTGACCTTTCAGTATAAGAACTGAACTTTTTCCTTTCTGCAGGTGCATTTGAGTATTGTTACCTATCAGGAAGTTCTGGGGAACAATCTGCAGCTCTGAGAGCAGAGGAGGAAGCTAAAGATAGGAGAAGCAGAGCAGTAGTGTACCCCATCTAGAGTCTGTGGGTCTCAGAAGCAAAAGTGGCTGGCGCAAAATAATGAACCACTTTTTCAAAGCAGGTGAGGGGCCAGCCTTACTGGATTATAGCAGGTAAACAGGGATCATGCCTTGGCTTCTCAGCTTTCATTGGTTCTAGAAACTAATGAAGACAAGACATTCTGCCACTAACTGACTAGACCTAGGACCAATCAATATAGGTGGCTGTAACAGAGAGGACTAAGCGTTAGAAGCAGTTGGGAGGATGGATTGATCAAGAAATCGAAACTTTTAGGTGTCAATGACTCATGCCTATAATCCCGCTACTTAGAAGGCTGAGATCTGAGACTCTGGTTCGAAGCCAGCCCAGGCAGAAAATTTTTGAGACTTGTATCTCCAGTTAACAAGAAAAAAAAAAGCTAGAAGTGGAGCTTTACTTAAGTTGAAGAGTACCAGCTATGAGAGAGAAAAAAAAAAAGCCAAGGAATAGTGTGCCCAGGCCCTGCAATCAAGCCCCTCCACCCCCACACACATATACAAAGAAAAAAAAAGGAAAAATATATCATTCAAATCTAGAACTGTCCTGAAGGCAGCCAGACACACATATTTAGACTCCATAGAGAAGAGTTTTTCAGAAGAATATGAGAACAGTCTAGGTTCATCTTTAGGACTTGCTCTAGCCAAGAGTGCTGAATATGATTATGCCAGTATTTTACTTTATTTTTTTAACCATCTCTGATCATCTGAGAATGAGAACATCCAAGAACAGAACCTAGAGAGTCAATACGTGGAAATAAAAGAGCTGTAAATGTATTTCCCTGTTTTCAACCCCAACACACTTTCTCCTCTCTCCACACAGAACATTGGCTTTTGATGGATTGCATTCTCTTCCTTTAATTCATTCATATTCTCTCCCACTCTCTCTCTCTCTCTCTCTCTCTCTCTCTCTCTCTCTCTCTCTCTCTCTCTCTCTCCTTGCTCTTTCTTGTTCTCACCCCTCTCACCTCTTTCCTGGCTTTCCAGATTTGCTTCTCCAGCTCCTCAGGTATCATTTTACCTCTAAGGAATACAGATTTAAGACTTTCAGTTACATTCAGGATTTCCACAGGCAAAAGAGTACTGTTTTTTAAACAGTCTGAATTCTCCCTCCCCCCACCAGGCTTCCAGATCCTGTCCCAGTTACCTTCCATCTGTTTCCACAAAGCACACGTTCTGCGTACCAATCCCAAGGAAGGAAGCTGCCTTCTTCATGGAGTAATGACACTGAATTGAAGGGGGAGGGGGAAGGAGACAGTTGAATGCAGGGCACAGAAAATGCATCACTGATCATCTAAATGGTATGTGCCCTTGTAGTTCAATACATCTTTGGAATATGACTAAATAATACAGTGACTGAGAACTTTGATCCTGGGTCAAAGAATCAGGGTTGATGGGATATTGGATGAATGACACACTCTCAGGGCCTGGGTTGCTCATCAGTAATTGTCAGCACCTGTTGCCACCAGCTCACCATGGAATGAACAGGTTAACCTATATGAAAGACTTAATGTATGGAACAAACTTGGTCACTGGAAGCTGTTGTTTTGCAAAACATTTGAGAAAAGCTTCTTTCAGTACTTTTAATAAGTAAGGCTGAACCTTAATGGGAACTAGAATCTGCTGACTCAGAATCCCCTAGGGAGACAGCAAGACTTGGACTGGAAGATTGCAATCACAGACTGAAGAAGAGTTTAATTATTTCCAAGAGCAAACAATGGGTTCTAAATGCTGATAAGATACAGAACTAATCTTATTTAACGCTGCATGCAAAGCTGAAATTAAATATATAGGAAAGTGGCTAAAACCACAAGAATGAAAGTAATATTAATTTATAAACAGTTGCATTCGTCAGCCATGGCATTATGAATGGGGCTAATAGAAGTTTTTAGAATTATTGGTTTGGCCTCTTTCACTGGCAAAAAGCAGTCCAGACTTCAGGTTGTTGCCCTCCCCCACACCATCATGTGGAACTCATAAAATAATTAGCATTCAAACACTGGAGATGCCATTCTTTATATATTAGTGAGGACAGGTGGTCAATTAATTCTTTGTCATGCCAGAAAAATGAAGGTGCTAAAGGATATTATTGTACCCAAAAAAACCTTTGTAATTTAATTTTGTAGGTATGAATACATTAGAAGAGTACTCATGCCTTCATACTTGACTTGATATATTCCCTCCAATGTGGTAATTTTCTTCATTCTTTTGTCAAGGGAGTTTTATTGGAAACTTTTTTTTAACTCTGTAAAAATAGGATGCAGAAGTAATACCATCACAGAAAAAAGAATGAAGCCATCTTAAATAATTAATTTCCAGATATCAAATAGAACCCATCCAAACTGCCTGCAAGATGCATCTATTTCATTTATGTCACAAGAACATATGCACGTTGAGGAGTAATAATGTACACAAAAAAGTGTAATTAATTCTCTACTTGCTACATCAGCCTACTCTGTCTAGCTGGAGGTAACAGACAGCTAGATGATAGAGTTAAGGTAAATTACTTCTCACTAGAGATTTGCACTGTGCCAATCAAACAGTTATTGATTTCGTCATGATAAATACTACCTGCCTCTCACTGCCCTCTGACTAGAAGGGAAATCACAGCCCTCTTTCCCTAAGCAGCAGCAAAATGCTTCCAACCAATAGATATGCTAAATAAAAGCCTTATAACCAGAGAAGGAATAACTTCAGTGAAACTGTTTAAGTACCTCATGGCAAAGTACAGCCCAATGTCATTCTCAAATGGATAGAGACTGATAAAAAGTCTACAGTACTGAAGCTTAAACATCTGAGAGCATCTGAGAAGGAAAAGGACCCTGGAAAGGGATGAAAGAAAAATGGCCGATGCTTCTGACATGCTGAGTAGTTTCAAGGAAAGGAGAAAATCTAGAAGGCTGGAATTCAGAAGGAGAAACTGCATTTAGAAACAAATGGTGTTTGTTCCCAACATTGGCAAAAGATAAGTAAGTCTGTGTAAGGCCCAACCTCAGATCTACAGAAAGCTCCATAATCTCGGCAGGTGTTCATCTCTATAAGGATAAAACATCAAGCGCTCTCACAAAGGGCAACACTGAGCTGAAGCTTTACTTCCTGGTACCTGAGAGGATGTTTTGTCTATGACTTTGACTTTCTCCTCAAGAGGGTCCTGTGCCCTGGACATTGGATTCCATCTTTTGCTGACTGTTTTCATGTTGAACTTCATGAACAGATACAGCAGAGCTACCAAATGTCACAATAGAAATATCCAGAGGATTTCTCCAAGAATGCATAACTGTTTCCATTCCTGAAGAGTCCAGAACTAGAATCTGGATAAAACAACCTGCAGCCTCATTATCTGTAAGAGGTCCTATGGCACACATTAGCCTGTTAGGAAGGCCTGAGCTACCTTCCTAAGGCACAAAGAATGATGAGATATAACCCAAAGATAGGCACCCTAGAACTCCAGGCCCTGGGGAAATAAAAATGATTCCCATAGGTCAGTAAGAGTTGCTTTTAGATCCTCACCTTGTAGTTGCAAAGGCCACTGTTTTGTTCTGATGCCAAAGATAATTTGAATCTTAGGTTTGATGGATACCCCTAAGATGTCTACATGCCCAAGAAATGCATGCCATAGTGCTGACCAAGTCATCAATTATTACTTTTCTCCAAAAGTTTCCTTCTTTTTCCTAGTCACACCTTTAGTGTGAGGGCATGTATTATACATTTGATGGTATGAACTAGAGTTTGGGTGGTCTGGAGAAGCAAAAAGCCAAAAGATCCACCTGCTCAAGTTGTCAAGAACATAAGCTGTGCATAGACCAAACACTTCAAAGAAACTAATGGAAAGAATAGCAAAAAGACTATCATAAACGATAAGGCAAGACTATTTCTTTGATTATATATATATATATATATATATTTCTTTGATTATATATATATATATATATATATATATATAATCAAAGAAATATACCCAGGTCGTGGGTGCCATCACTTAGCTTTTTCTGCTCAAGGCTGACATTCAACTGCTTGAGCCATAGCTCCATTGGCTCTTTGGTGGTTAACTGGGGATAAGAGTCTCACGGATTTTCCTGCCCTGACTGGCTTTGAACCTCTATCAGCCTCATGAGTAGCTAGAGTTATAGGTTTGTGCCACCAGTGCCCAGATGATACTTTCTTTAGCTAAGTAATGGATAAATTATTGATAAACACACAGTAATAAAGTATCTTCAAAGAGCTGGAAATGATTGAGCTACAAAGTGGGGTCTAGATGAATGGGGTAGACATATAGACTTGAGATTACAGCATGTTTCCAAGGTAGATTTTTCCCCCCATGGAATTTCCATTCCATTTCTGGATTTTTTGGCTTCAACTTGAAGCACAGGATATATGAAGCCTTTTTTTGAAACTGGAAAAAGAGTCACTTAGTTCTGCTCTCACAATCACATGAAAATTCAGTCTCCTCACTGCCCTATTCACCATCACTCCTGTGCCACAAATCAAGAATCTCATGCGCTTCCAGTCTCCATGAAAGCATACCTCAGCGCCATGTGGAAGACAAAGTCACCAGAAGCAACTCCTGCACCAGCCATTGCTTAGCCATACTCTGTATTGGTAAGACTGACCTATCCAGTTGTCTTGAGACTTGTAAGCATGAATTCAAAGTTAAATTTCTAAGCTATTGAGTTTGAGGATAAGGTATTAAATACAAAGGTTAATAGATATAGGTTTTTATCTATCTATCTATCTATCTATCTATCTATCTAAGGAAACTGAGATATAGAGACTATCAGCTTATCAAAGGTTACTGAGGTAGTTAGAAGATGAACTTGATCTGGGAAGCCTAGCTCCATGTCAGTGCTTTTAGCTATACTTGACCTTGAGTTTATTGCAGGTAAAATAAGAGATAGGAGCTCCTCTGTGTGTGTGTGTGTGTGTGTGTGTCTGTGTGTGTGTGTGGTTGATTGTTACTTAATATCTCCTCATGCTAGCCAATCAAAGTGAATTTACAAGGAACTGAGAGGAAAAAACATCTCAGATCAGTAGTGATGATTTGAGTTCTAATAAACACTCAAAGAAAAAAAATATACTTTCAAGTGAAATGTTCTTTCCTTAAAATGTTACAAACTATGCATTTTAAGTAAAGTAGAAATTGGAGTTTAGGGGTGTTGCTTCCAATCTCATGAGGATCTCTCCTGGAATGCAAATCTAGATTATACTCAGGCATATTAATCACATGTGGATAGGTGAAAGTCACAGCAAGACTGATCAAATAAACAAGCTTTTTAAAATAATGCATTCTCAGCTAAAGCAATGTATCTGTCAACAAGAAGACTATTTTACCTCTGCAGATGTGAAAAGCATGAATCTTGGTAACCCAGACAGCCCCTTCTCTTTAACATCAGGACAATATTTGTATCTAGCTAAATTCATTGCATACATATTGGACACTGAACCTCCTGCAAAAACAAAATTAAAATGTCATATTTATTACATGAAGATTTAGCACTCAAAGCACCAAATGCAATGCAAAACATGAATGGTCAGAACTCTTCTAGTCACTTTGAAATTCATCTAAATACAACCCCCCATTCCTCTTAATGCTCCTCTTACCCACTCCTTAATCTCTAATTCTAGAACTTTTCCATCTTAGCAAAGATGGAAATTTCTGCTCTATTCACTCATTCCGGTTTTTTTCTGAACTAAAAATTTTAATCTAAGAGCTCCAGATTTAGTAGCCAATGATCCAGAGTTAAGTCTTTTTTTCATCTGTTGTCTACACAATAAAATTGAAACAATACTACCTGTTTATCGTTGGCTCTACAAAAAGGATTATAAGATAAATGTGATTTGGGAACCTTCTCAAATAAAACTGATTGCAAATATTGAAGGATTTATCCTTGTCTTTCCAAATTCTCAATAGCAGAAAACTTCATTTATATTAGATTTAAAACTGAGATTATAGATATGTAAGTACTAAATTGTAGACATCTCATTCATTAAGTATGCATGCCACTGAATTAGCATTATGCAAATTATGATCATTTTAGAGAAAGTGCCAGCTACAGGCTTACCAGGTAGCACTTTTAATGTCTAACTTTGTATACTGTGCAAGTCTGCAAGGAGTTTTCCCTCATAGTAATACATTTTTAGATGCTCATAGTGGATGCAGGATAGAAGTAACTGTTTGTACTCACCTGGGTTAAATATTCCATCGCCTTCTTTCCAGCCAATAAATTCAATCATTTTCTTCAAAACTGCTTCTTCCACTAACAGAAACACTGGGGACACCTCATACGTATAACTAGACAGATATAAAAAACACTTCACTTCTATGACTGCAGTCCAAACATCCCTTCGGTGTCCCAAGAAATATAGAGCAAGTTTTATTTCAACCAGTGGACGCAGAGATGTAGGTAGTCCTTGGAAATTTATCCATTGGAATAAATGGATATGGAATAAATGGATTACTTCCCTCAGTGACTGTCCTAATCATAATTAGATGACTACTCTAACAGCTCGAGGCCTTAGGGATATGCAAGTCACTTCCAGTTTAGAAGACATCTTTAATTCCATGGGAGAGAAAAATGAAGGGCATTGGGATTCTGTGTATCAGACATGGGCAGTGGGCATTCCACTCTGCACATGCTCTGATTACTGTACTGGGTGCTGATGCTAAAGAGTAGTTGTTGTCTTGGTAACCAGGTTAAGATTAGGTTACTACTCTGAATTCACTAACAGTGCTAAAGCCTAGCCTACACGGAGGCCACCTGTTCTGAATTCGACCTTCCTCTGCTGTACTACTTGTTCCATACAGATGGACATATTCTATGAGGCATCTCTTATCCTGTGATGCTTTTATTACCAATCTCTCTCGCAGCCTGCTGTCACTGAAGGACTTACTAGTTAAAACTCTGTTAAGATGGGCTCCACTTCAGGGAAATGCCTGTCCCAAGGCTAAAGTCTTTCCTGTACCTTTGACCTTGGATGATGGGTCACTGCAAAGATGTCCGAGGGCCAGCAGTGATAGGCACTAGACCTAGACATACAAACCATCCTCTTCCATGTCCCTCATATGGACCCCAAGAGTAACCCTTAATAAGCAGCCTGTCTACTGAAGTCTACCTCAAATACCTTCCCAGGGACACCAAACTGTTGCATCCAGTTCTCTTGGATATCTTAAAGTCACTGCCAACTCAAACACCGGTCATTGCAAATAAACTTCTTGACACTGTCTCATCCCCTGGGCCCCTCATCTAGTGCTTCCTATGTCAGCGAAAGTCCACAGACACAGCAATGAACTTCTGGAACCTAAACAGTATCTCAGAAACCACCCACTTGTCCTATTTCCAAGGCCCAACATATATCTAGATTTTTTTTAATGTTTTATCTTCTAAACTCACATTTTTCCTATTCTTTCTCACTTCCATCTAAGTGAAAACTACCTGACTAAGGAAACAATATCCTAGTGGGTCCCCTCCAGTATACTTGCCATAATTTTTAGAACAAATTAATAACAAAGGTATTAACAAATTTCGTCAAATGACTAGAAATCTCCAGTGGCTTCTCAATGTACCTGAAATAACTGAGGTCCATGAGGCCCTGAACGCCTGGCTTTTCTCCATCTCTCCTCCACTCCACTCCACTACTCTGATAGCTGACCTTTCAGTTCATGGTGTCCAGCCTGCTGCCTCCCACTATGGGACCTTGGGGTATGCAGTTACCATTACGTAGAACTCATTTCTCTTCTTTTTCAGCTCATACTTGTCAGTTTTTTAAGAGACGATGTTCCTGAACTCCCAACTAGGAAATCTGTTCTTATTTATAGTATAGGGCACCTCTCCATTGCATAAGAGTAAGAATTTTGCATTAATTTTTATATTAATACCATGTGCCTCAATTGTCTCTTTCTTTCACTAGATTCTGTGCTTCACAAGGGAGAGTCAAGATCTATTTAAGTCTCTAATGTTTTGTAATGGCACAGCTTTGCCTCCAGGAATGAATGGAAAACAGCTTAAATCATTTTCTTATTTCCTAAATGGAGATGGCGATGCTGCTGAACCAGTTCATGAAAACAGCCTCCACCAAACAGCTCCTCAACTACTGCTTGGTGGCCTAAGACTACCCATTATTAATGGTAAAAGAGCACAAAAGAAGACATAGATGAACATTTGAGAAATAAAATGTCATCTGCTTAGAAAGAAAGCATGTCTAACCCATATTCCCAGTGAAATTCCAGTTACACGTCACTTACATACTGGGGTTCAGTGCTTCCGTCATGAATCGAGCCACCAAGGAATAATAATCAAGGCCAGCGTACAACTGGTTAAAAAATCTTGGGTGATCTATAAATTTAAAATAAGATATTCAGCTTCCAAATATTAAACACCAAAATGACTAATAATCCAACTAAAATGGACAAATGAACAGCTTTCAAAAGAAAAAGTACAAATAGCTAATGAATACATTAAAAAAATAACAGTTAAGCGCCAGTGGCTCACTGGCTACTCAGGAGGCTGAGATCGGAGGATCACAGTTCAAAGCCAGCCAGGGCAGGAAAGTCCGTGAGACTCTTATCTCCATTAAACCACTAGAAAACCAGAAGTGGCACTGTGGCTCAAGCGGTGGAGTGCTCACCTTGAGCTGAAGAGCATAGGGACAGTGCTCAAGCCCAGAGTTCAAGCCCCATGACTGAGAACAAAAAAAAAAAAAGACACAGATTCCATCTCACCCCAGTCAGAATAGCCATCATCAAGAAAACAAACAACAACAAATGCTAGTGAGAATATGGAGGGAAAAAAAGCCCTCATACATAGATGATTGTAGTGTAAATTACTGTAGCCACTATGGAAATCAGTATAGTTTTCTCTGAGAAAGCTAAAAGTAGAATTTCTATATGATACTGCTATGCTAATCCTGGGCATATCTGAAAGAAAATAAGTCAGCTTATAATCAAGATATCTACACACCCATGTTATAGCAGCACTATTTACAATTGTCAGATATGGGGTCTATCCAACAACAGATAGTGGATAAAGACCTGTGATATATAAACACAATTCAGCCATGAAGAAGAACAAAATTCTGTCATTTGCAGGAAAGTAGCAAATGGAACTAAAAATCCTTATGTCAAGTAAAACAAGGCAGATTGAGAAAGACAAATATCATATGTTGTCTCTCCTATGGAAAAGTTAGTTTTCAGAAATTTAATTTTTAGAAATGAATGCCAACTTGAGGGGGTGTGTGGGGTTGGGATAGATGGGGAGCAGAATGCTGGAAGGGGTGACACTGACTAACAGGCATTATATGTATAAATCACCATGTTGAATTGCAATCCCTTCATACAACTATTAAAAGATAATTTTAAAGTAAAGTGCAAAAATAAATAAATGACCGGAATGATAAGCAGGTTCTGTTTGGAGGTGGATACCAGCAGGAGAAAGAGTGAAAGGAAAGAGTGAAGAAGGGTGAATGTGGTTGAAGTCCTTTATACACAGGCATGAAAACAAAGTAATAAAAACGAACAATGTTCTTTTCAGAGGAGTGAGTGAGGACCCAGGAGAATAATAGAAAGGGTATATTTGATTAGGGTGTACTGTATGTATGTAGGGAAATAGCACAATGGAACCCCTTTCTACAATTAATATATACGATTAAAAGGTAAAAAGAAGACACACACAAGGCACTAAGTTTTCACCTGTATAGTAATCACAAACAAAACAACCTGTCATCTGGGTTCCAGTGGCTCATACTTGTAATCCTAGCTCCTCAGGAGCTAAGTTTGAAGCTAGCCTGGGCAGGAAAGTACCTGAGATTCTTTATCTCCAATTAACCAGCAAAAAGGCTGAAGTGGAGTTGTAGTTCATATGGTAGAGCATCATCCTTGCATATAAAAGCTAAGCCAGAAAGCAAGGCCCTGAGTTCAAACCCTAGTACTGTCACAAGACAAACTTGTTGATAAGGCAATAACAACATAATTGAAGCTGTTATCCAGGAGAGAGTCTCCATAGTGTGATTCTACTCATGACATTCAAACTCAGAAAAGCCACAAGTGGAGCTCCAGGGGAAGATTGCGGATGCCCTAGGCGCTGTGGTGGACAGAGGCTGAGGGACTTTTGAGGGCTAGAAATGAGTGAAGATGGTCTGTGTGATGATTTGTGGAATGACACACATGCGGTTCACTGAGCTAAGTGCTTCAGATTTATACATTTTATTGACTATAAGTAACACCTCAATTTTTAAAAATATTCAAAACATGATTACATAAAAGAAACAAAACTCCTTCATGAAGCACAATGCTTCTAAGTAAAACATGCATACTTTCTTTTGAGCTTTGCTGTATCCTGTTGTCTTTCTTGCTGCACCCACTCTTTTTTGTGTGTGCTGGTACTGGGGTTTGAACACAGGGCCTGGGTGCTTTCTCTTAGCTTTTTCACTCAAGTCTGGCACTCTACCACTTGAGCCAGAGCTCCATGTGTAGCTTTTGGTGGTTAATTCAAGGTAAGAGTCTCAGGGGACTATTCCTGCCTGAGCTGAGTTTGAAGAACGATCTTCCAGTCTTAGCCTCCTGAGTAGCTGGATTACAGGTGTGGTCAACCAGCACCCCAAAACTCTTCCATGAACCCCACATTCAACCAGAACCCTTGAGAAATGGATCTGACTATGTCTGTCCAGTGCTGCTCTCTGCTGCCTTTGTTTTCTAAAAATATTAATTAATTTCCCTCCTGTTAGATGCACTTCACTCTCCTACAGGAGTCGCTCTGAGATGGCATCCACAAATGACCTTCGTATGTTTTTGATCCTGGGCCACATGACAGTGTAGAAGTGACATGTGACTTGCTATACAACTTACATGTAATTTTTTGGGTGGGTTCTAGTACTAGGGCTTTAACTCAGGGGCCTAGAGTCTCACTTTTGTCCCCCAGCTTATAGCTGGTGCCCTACCACTTGAGCCACATCTCTATTTCTGGCTTTTTTTTGCTGGTCCTGAGATTTAAACTCAGGGCCTGGGTACTGTGCCTGAGCTTCTTTTGCTCAAGGATAGCACTCTACCACCTAAGCCACAGTGCCACTTCTGGCTTTTTCTGTTTATGTGGTACTGAGGAATAGAGAACACAGGGTTTCATGCATGCTAGGCAGCACTCTACCACTAAGCCACCTTCCCAGCCCCAATTTCTGGCTTTTTGCTAGTTAATTGGAGATAAGAATTTCATGGATTTGTTTGCTCAGGCTGACTTTGAACCAATATCCTCAGTTCTCAGCTTCCTATCTAGGATTTCAGGAGTAAGTCACCAGTACCCTGGTTACATATACTTTCTGATTTGGCTTATTTCAAACACAGTCTCCTTTCAAGAACCCATGTGAAATTCCAATTGTCTTATTTTTTTCTCATGGAAAAAGTTTCATAAAGGTCCTTGGCTTTGGGGCTTTGGGGCTCAGTGGTAGAGTGCTTGCCTTGCACGCATGAGGCCCTGGGTTCGTTTCCTCAGCACCACATAAGCAGAAAAAGCTGGAAGTGGTGCTGTAGCTCAAGTGGTAGAGCACTAGCCTTGAGTTGAAGAGCTGAGGGACAGCACCCAGTCCCAGAGTTCAGGCACCATGACTGGCAAAAAAAAAAAAAAAAAAGGTTCTTGGCTTTGTACAGTATAAACATTGCCACACAATAACAGACTAACTGGCTTGGCTTGACATTCAAACTAGTGATTATTTTAGCATTTTGGAAGCACTTAACTAGTGACCCTTTGATACAAATTATAGAATTCAGGTATAGTGTTCCCCCTCCCCCCCTCTCTCTTTGTCTCTGTCTCTATCACTTTCTCTCTGTGTTTCTCTGTCTCTGTCTCTCTGTCTCTCTGTCTCTGTCTCTCTCTGTCTCTCGCTCTGTCTGTCTCTCTCACCACTCTTGTTTTTACTCTCTGCTCACCCCCTACCCCTCTCTTCATTCTCACCCTCTTTCTCAACACCAATAAATCAGGAAAAAGAGCTCCAGAAAAAAACAAAGCTCAAAAGAAAATATCTTTTCCATTAAAACATAGAAAACTCTCTCTCTCATCTGGCAAAGGAAGCCAGACTTTGCCATAAGTAATTTTAATAAGATTTTTTTAAGTTCTGTGTTAATTTATGATTGATTTCCATGGTAACGTTATGGAAAATAACCAGTAAACCGAAAAATCTACTGCATTAAATGTCATTCTCCACTTCTGACATGCACTATAATAATAAGATATGTATCTCTGCTTTTGAAACGCTGAATTTTTTTGAAACACATATAAGTCTTTCCCAGGGGAACCTAATCCAATTATTTTTAGCCTGATTCTATGATACTTTTTCACTAAATTTAGTCCAGTGTCAGAATTCCCAAAGTGTAATGCCTCCTGCATAGTTTTAAGTAATGGATCACCTTCACAACACACTAAGACATAACTTCTTTTTTTCGGGTACTGGGCCTTGAACTCTAGACCTCATTGTTTACGAGGCTGACATTCTAAAGTCACACCACCAGCCCTTTTGGCTGGCTATTTTTGAAATGGAGTCTCACAAACTTTGCTTCCTGGGTTAGGCTCAAACTGTGATCCCCCAAATCTTAGCCTTTGAAGCAGTTAGGATTATAGCTGTGAGCCATCTGTGCCCAGCTGAGACACGAATGTTTTGGTAAGTTACTCTCTCACGGTTAAGACTTGTTCTCTAGGTGAATAGGGCACTTTAGTCAAACATTGCATTTCAGTGTGTGGCTGACATCACATCAGCATATTCACAAGAAATGATAGTGGTTGTGGGTTACTGTGAGGCATTCCTGCAAAATTTACCACATACTCATTTTTCTTACATCTGCCTTGAGTACTTTTTATCCTACCAGATTTGATAGACTAATTTAGTAATTAGCAACTGCCAAGAGTTAATCCATGTCTCCTGAATAAAAATATTCCTGCTTATATGAAAAACACTCTCTAAGCCAAGCATGATGTTACACATCTATAATATCAGCTATGGAGGAGGCATCGATAGGAGATCACAATCCAAGATGGCTCCCAGTCAAAAGTAGAAAACCCTTTCTGAAAAATAAAGTAAAAAGAGATAGGGTAGTAGCTCAAGTAGTTAAAATGCTTGCCTAGCAAGTATAAGGCACCGAATTCAAACTCCAGTACTATAAAAATAAAAATTAAAAATTATAACACACCAACAGTTTTCCTATCTATACATCATAGCCCTTGGTGGGAAAACAGAATTAGGGATTAAATGGACTATTGCAAAAACATCAGAATCACTACTTTTTTTTTTTTTTATCCAGGCTTGGTATCCCATAAAGATTTTCTTTTTCTTTTTGGGTCCGGTCGTGGGACCTGAACTCTGGGCCTGGGTGCTGTCCCTCAGCTCTTCAGCTCAAGGCTAGCACTCTACCACTTGAGCCACAGCGCCACTTCCGGCTTTTTTCTTTTTGCTTATGTGGTGCTGAGTAATCGAACCCAGGGCCTCAGGCATGCAAGGCAAGCGCTCTACCACTGAGCCACCTTCCCAGCCCCATCCCATAAAGATTTTCTTAGCTTTATGAAAAGTGCCAGGGCTTGTCAAGAACATATCAGGGAGTAAGCTGGAGTTCTTACTGGTTTTGACACTGAAGTGGATGATATCTTGGCAGAGTTTCAGGAGCCGGTCATGTGGCTCTCCGGTGTCCCTCATCTCCAAGTCCAGGAGTTGTCTCAGTTGTTCTGGAGGCTGCCATTCACACACCTGGAGGTTGAGCACAGCACACTGTTAACCACACACCCAGTCCAGCCCAGGACAAAGAAGAAGTAAGCAGCTGGGACTCAACCTTATGAAGCTCCAGATAATGGGAGACACAAAAAGAGCTATAACATAGCACAGATATCGATGTGACCAGTGAGGGGGCATCTGAGCTAGGCATGGCCAGAGAAGGACTACTGGAGGGCCCATGTCAGAGTTGTGACACAAATTCAAAGAATGAATTAAGCTGAGGTCAGAGGATACAGTGACAAGAAACTGTAAAGCAAGGAGCTTTCTGCATCTCTGGAAAACTGAGTGTGCTTGAGGAAGAAAGATGCTTATTAGCAGACCTGGCGTCTTATATGGCTCCCTAAGTTTGTTCTGTGCAGGTACCCTTACACCACATGATCTACCAACTAGCAGTCAGAGTGATCCTCTTATCTGAGGCCAAATGCATCCACTGGCTTCTTCAGAGTAAGAGCTAAAGTCTTCACAAGGATGCACATGGATCCTGCATGGCTGCCTTCCCCAGCTGCAGCACCCCACCAGTCTCTTTGAGCTCTACTTACTTCCTGGAAGAGTCATTGCCATTTCCTTGAGCACACTATGCATATTTTCACCTTCGAGTCTCCATATGGCTGTGCCCCGGGCATGGAATGCTTCTCCTTCAAACACCTTTAGAGCTAACTCCTTCCCTTTGCTCGTAACTTGCTCAAACATGTTGCTTTCTCAATGACAGTAACCCTGAGCCTCTGACTTAAAAGCCACTACCCTGAAATGGTAATTCTTTTGTATATTGCCTTTATAACAACAACAAAAAATGTAAAAACAACAAACAAAATCTATCACTGTCATTGCCTACCTGATCTCCATCTATCTCCCTGGTTTTCTTCACTCTCCTTTATGCCTTAGTCCTTGTCATATTCAGATACACAGTGTGGTACTCACTTGTCTATTAGTTCAATATAATGTCCTGGAGAGCACAGGCCTGTCTGCTCATACACAGATCCAAATAACTAACACAACCTACTATATTCAACACACTCAATAGAGATGTATAGACTAAATGAATGAGTATGTGGAGAAATAAAGCAAGTTGCATTGTGGGGGCCTTCTGGGATTATTACTGAATTTTGCTTAGTTCTAAAGAAGCCACAGTAATGTTTAGGATAGAAGAATAAAATGGCCATGTCTATGTTTTGAATGTTCACTTGCTTTCCTATGTGGAGATTCCAAGTAAAACTATAATAGCTATAATAAATCAGGCAATGGTGATCTGGTTGAGAGGGCAAACAGACATAAAGTACAGAGTCCCCAGAAGGATTAAAAATGCAGAATAAATAACCTTTGGAAATGAAATCAATTCAATATTGAAGGTGAGAAGAGGAATTGACCAATTCTATCCCTGTATCTTCTATCTTAGATACAGAGTTTGCAGGTGGCAGTGGGGCCACAGAAAGATCTATTTGGGAATAGATAGAGTGAGGAGTTTCAAGCATCCAAAATAGATGTAGCTGTCAGTGTGAGTCTTGCATGAAGGACAAGAGAGAGTCCCAGGGTGTACTTTGGTGATGCACTAGCAGACAAATGACATGGCTCAGAGAACCTATAGGGAGGAGAGGAGAGCCCAGGAGTCCCCAAAACATCAGCCCTTGAAGAAATGACATGTGGAAGACAGGCCAGAGAGGAAGGAGGAGCTAAAGAACCACTAGTGATGCCCAAAGGAAGAAGAATGGCTGCTTTTAGCAGCTCTACTGCCAAACACAGTTGAGAAGTCAAATTGGAAAAAGACAAAGTAAGCATGGAAATCGTTCCAAGAAGGAATCTTGAAAAGAGCAGTTTGGCATAGAGGTGGGAACAGAGGTGAGAGTAAGAGGGTAGGAGGTAAAGTAGTAGAGGAAATGAGGGACTGTAGAGAGCCTTAAAAAGTTCCTTTGTGGCCAGAAGCCAGTGGTTCTCACCTATAATCCTAGCTACCCAAGAAGCTGAGATTAGGAGGATCGTGGTCTGAAGTCAGTTTGGGCTTGATCCCCTTTCAAGCAACATCTGGGTGGGTGGGGTGCGCCTGTTATTCCAGCTATGTGGGAGGCTGAGATCAAGAGGATTGAAGTTCCAGGCCAACCCAGGCAAAAAAAAAAGTGCATGATAGCAGTCAATGCCAGTTACAATGGAAAGCATGAAATAGGTGGATTATAGTCCAACCTCTGGCCTAGACAAAAAGGAGACATTAGATTATAGCAAAAATCACTGATGTACCAAGGGCTGGAAGCACAGCTCAGTGGTTGAGCATGTGCCTAGCAAGAGCAAGGCCCTAAGAGAAAATGGAAGTTTTCCTATCTTGATCAGGATGATTGTCATATGACTACCCAAACCTCATGAATCATAGCACTTTTTTTTCCAGTGGCTGAGAATGAAGGTCTACTGGAGAGACACCTTCCAAAGTGTGGGATTTGTTTTTTTTTAAGTGAGCAAATTTAGAGGTATATAAACTTCACCCACCTCCACCAATTCCAAATAGCTTTTACCCCTACTTCATGTGACTAGAAAGCCTGCACATCCACTACATTGTGACCAACTTTGTGTTCCTTATTGGTCTTGCTGGTAATTTAGGATCACAAGCCTCTCCTCTTTTTTTTTTGGGGGGGATGCTGGTACTGGAACTTGAACTCAGTGTTTTTGCTCAAGGATGGCACTCTACCACTTCAGCCAAAGCTTCACATCCAGCTTGATGTTATTTAAATGGAGAAAAGAATCTCACCTCAGAGACTTTCCTGGCTGGTTTTGCACCTCACTTTGAGTAGCTAGCTAAGATTACAGATGTGAGTCACCAGCACATGACTTCCCTTCTCATTTTGCTTCTCATTGGTCACTTATGTGAGCCCTTCTTTCCAGATGAAAAAAAAAAAAGTTCCCTTGCTAGGTTAAATACCTAGGGCTCTTCTGCAATGCTGTATGACTTTCCTTCCTGCTTTTTTCAACATCTCAGAAATTAGCATCCCACCTTATTTTTTCTCTGCCCATCAGTCTTGAGAGGTAGCAGATGCCCATCTTTTGGCCCTATAAAGTCCATTCGGTACACGATGGGACAGCTATTTGTATGTCATGTTGGCTGCCTGTGGCTCATCTGTTGTTATTGATAATTTTGTATGGTCCACAATAATGTTATGATTATTCAAACGACCCTTGACAGAAAAAAGGTCCCTACCTGTGTACCAGAGCCCTTGTGACCACTCTCCTGTGAACGCTAAAAGCCTCGCCTCAAACCTACAGTATCTGTCCCTTTTGTACTGTGTCTTATTCTTCAGGGAAGATGTATCCTTCCAGTTAAATTACCAATTCTGTGCAAAGCTGGGCATTTATTTTGTTTCTTTATGTACTTCACAACTGAATTGAATGCCTTTTAAACTCAGTTATATTAACAGTAAATACATAGTGACTGAATGAAAGTTAATTTGAAAATATTGTCAAAGGAACAGAGTGCTCCAAAACAATGTCCAAAATATTTCACAAACACAGAGAAGACCAGACAATGTGCAATTATAAATATAGAATTTAGATGGATAAGAAACTCCAGCTCTATAGGAAATGTAGCCCCTCTGTACAGTATTGTTACAAGAAAAAATATATAAAAAAGAAAAGAAATGTCATCAGCTGAATGCTATTGCCTCACACCTATAATCTTAACTACTCAGGATGCTGAGATTCAGAGGATCACAGTTCAAAGCCAGGCCAGGTAAAAAGTCAGGAAGACTCCATTTTGAGTATCAGCAAATACTCATGCTGGAGGTGTGGCTCAAGTGATAGACTACCAACAGAAAAAGCAATCAAAACAACTGAAAGGCAATGAATTCACTTCCTGTACTGAAAAATAAAAGAAAAACAAAAATAAGGAACGGAAAGGAAAGGAAAGAGGAAAGGAAAGGAAAGGAAAGAGGAAAGGAAAGGAAAGGAAAGGAAAGGAAAGGAAAGGAAAGGAAAGGTATGGAAGGGCCAGGAAGGAGAGCACAAGACAGGAGAGGAGGAAAAAAAGAAATGCTGTCAATGGACATAGCTCAAGTTGTAGAGCTCTTGAAAGCCTGAAGCCCTGGTTCAATCCCCAGGACTATGGAAGAAAACATAAAACAAACTAAAATAATCAAATAAATAAGTAAATAAAATACCATCAGTGGGTTTGCCTTAAACATAACTATCCTATGTTCAGAGGCCTTGTGAGCATGGGAATTGTGTTAATTCCCTCAATATCATATTACCAAAATTTCAGAACAAATACCACCACACTCATAATCATTTTCAAGTGATATTTAATTTCTACTAATATAACAGAGGGGCATCTACCATGCGTTCATTTGTTGGTAGTCCACCTCCAACATGGAAAGTATTGAATGTACAAAAAGAAAATTGAGTGGTTTTTAGGAATAGATGGAGAAGACTCTGAAGCGAAACTGCCTGGATTTTAGTCCCAGCTCTGATACTTGCTAGTCTGTGATCTTTGGACAAGACCTGTATGCTTTCAGTTCCCACTCCTTCTCCATTTGTAAAATGAGGAAAGTAAATAGCCCATCTCTTTAAGGTTTGTGTAAAGATAAAAAACAATACATGTGGAGAGTGCTTTTTATTGGTGGGGGAGAAAGGTGATGGGGGCCTGGGGAGGGAAGGGATACTAGGGGGAAAATAAAGGTGTAACAATGCTTGTTAGGAAATGTACTTACTACCTTACTCATGTAACTGTAACCCCTCTGAAAAGTATCTTTATAATAAGAAAGGAAGTGTGCCTAGCACACACTGATGTGTCATTGAACTCAGAACTTCAAATTCTTGCTTGGTTTCCTACCCTCCCAGGGATGGAGCTCTTCCACTTGGGCCACACCTCCACTTCTGGCTTTTTGCTGGTCAACTGGAGGTAAGAGTTTCATGGACTTTTCTGCTGGGGCTCACTTCAAACCTGCAATCCTCATAAGTAGTTAGGATTATAGGCATGTACCTCTAACACCCAGCTAATAGATTTTTCATATTTACCTTCTCATTGACATCCGTAGCTTTTAAAACCACTTCTTCCATTATTAGCCTACAGGCCTCTTCCACGAACTTTTCTCCTGCTTTCACATTGGTTGTAGGGCCATTCAGTATAACTCCATCCACCAGAACAGCACTCTTCTTCCTCAGCAACATCTCTTGCTGTTCATTGTCTCCTGGAATCATACAAACAAACTGTGATCCACAGGTAAACTAATCAGCTCACAGAGCAAAACACAGGCCAAAAAAGTAGACCACCATCTCAACTCCAAACAGCTTGATATCATTTAATATGAAGGTACCATTTGGAGTGAATTTCATATGGAACACTATGTCATGGCCTAGTTAAGACAGTTTCACAAAGCTACCAGTTTGTGGGGCAGTAAATCCATCAGGTGATACTTGCCCCTCAGAACTGAACTGAGTCAGCACACCATGTGGATGATGACCACTGGCTATGTATAAGAGTGGGTATGATCAGGAGGGTTACCATTGTGTAACCTGTGACAATGACATTGAAACAAAGAAAAGACAAACATCTTTCATAATCAGAGATGGCTTACAAAACATCCCCAGAGAAAAGACTGACTGACATTACAAATGTGTAATAGCTGCTATCAGAGGCAAGTCCCTCTTCCTACCACAGGAGGGACTACAGCTGGCCAAGGGTCATTTGGACAAAAGGAATGGGATTTTTACCTGGAATTAACCTCACCTCTGAGCCCTTGGATATAAAGTATATGATGTTTGTTCTATTGGGACAATGTGTAGATGCTGTATGATTGAGATAGCAAGCCTAGGCCTTCCTTTCCTTGTGGAAATCTGCTTAACATTTCTGAGCCTAGAAAGAAGCTAGGTCTGTGCACCTGGTCATACACAAATTGTTCTTACCAAAGCACTAATGAGTTTGTGGAATGGATTCTGGACTGAATTTTGTAAGCTCCATGCTGCATTTTGATGGTTATGCATCATAGAAAGAACTGAGAAGGGTCACGTGAAGACCTTCGAGAAAGTCAGTATGGAAAGCTTCAAAGCAGAGCTAGCTGCTACTTCCAGAACCACAGGTCTTCGCTAAATAGAAGCACTTCTTCCTCTAGTTCATGGAGCTCTGGTCAGTTTCCCCACCAACTAAACTTTGAATTCTGTATACAAAGTTCTATTTTTCTTTCCTGTGTCATCTTCTTTAGTATCAGGGAGAATTTTTGGCTCAAAAATGTTCACTTTTCAAATTTCCACACTAATGTAAAGAAAGATCGGTTGTATGTATGTATGTTGGTGCACATGCGTGTGTGTGTGTGTGTGTGTGTGTGTGTGTGTGTGTGTGTGTGTGTACGTGTGCTGGAGCTTGAACTCAGGACCTAAAAGCTGTCCCTTAGTTTTTCACTCAGAGCTGGTGCTCTACTGCATGAGCCATACCTCTACTTCTGGCTATTTGGTGGTTAATCAGAGATGAGTCACACAGACTTTCCTGCATAGGCTAGCTTTGATCTCAGATCTCAGTCTCTTAAATAGCTAGGATTCTATATATTATAAAAATTTCTATTGTTACTGATTTCTCTAACAGTATGCTGTTAACGTTTGATACACCCTTTAGTTCAGTCATTAACAAATACAAATGGTGTCCAAGAAGACATGGGGTGAGAAGGAAGAGCCGTGGCTAGTGCATGGAAAGAGTGGGGTCTTTGCACATGGGCTCCACTTCACCCCAGGCAGCGGCACATTGCCTCTTCCATCTTCTGTCAGCTTCTACTGGAAAGGTGTCTCTGCCATGGCTTATGACACAGCCAGATGTCACACCCAGAACTGAGCTTTAAGATGCACTGCACTTTATCTGAAGGGACATTCCCCCAAAACATGTTTTCTATGTTTTAGAAATAAAATGGGAAGGAGGGCAATTATTCTGGGAACCCTGGTTGTGTCAATAAGCAGAGCTATCATTAGGCAAATAGAAAAAGTGAGATTTTTCAGGCTTTTATTGCCCAAGGAATTATAACAGCTCTTAGACCTCCCAGAGTATGTCTTCCTTCCCCTCTCCTTCCCTCCCCCCAACACTCACAATAAGATTTTTAAATGTCAAACAGCTACTTGAAACTAGAATAGCAGTGAAATTTAAATCATCACTCTCTTCACACAACTGATGAAAGAGATCCCTATAATTCATACAATTATCTAGGGAAAAAATACCATAGGAAATCCATAAAGAATTGAGTCTAGTTCAGCTGCCTTTTTCTCAGTAATCACATTTTATTCTTCTGATCATTGGAATCACATGCCTCTCCTCACCTGCCTTTGTCCAGGTTGGAACAACTTAGTCCCCATCCCCTTGGGACTCTGTGGTCTACTCAGGATGTAATTTGGAACTATCTTTCTAACTGAGAGAGCTTAGAGTAAAGTTAAGGAATTCTCAAATGGTATAGGAAACTCCCATAGCCAGTACATCCAGAACTTCAGTGCTTTTCCACTCCCACCTATCCTCAGTCCAAATCACCATCCAATGTTTATCTCTTCAGTAGCCTCCTAGCCAAGCCCCCCCCATGGTGTGTAGACTCCTCTGCACAGGGTAGTTCCTGCATCCCTGTGAGATGCTTAGCTAGAAGTGCTCTGCTCTGACTATGATTCCTCATCTTATCCAAGTCACGTCATAGACTTCAAAAGAAAAACTGCCCTCTTCCTGTCACCCATACTGCCTAGTCTGCCATCTCTGATCCCTACCGTGGGCCTTAATTCTCCTCTCAAACATCACTTTCTTAGGGAAGTCTTTTTCAATGAACCTGCACAGCATGCAATCAAATTACTCCACTAGCTTGCTTCTCTCCCTGTACTGCATAGCAAATAATGCCGTGTGACATAGGATACCCATATATCAATATGTTCTCTTAGCTGTCACCTAAGAGGCCATATTCAGGATGGAGAGAAGTTTGTGTCTGCTGGCTTCAGCATTGTCTGCCCAGCCCTAATGCATTCAAGGCAGTTTGTAGAGTTCCGTAGATATCTCTTCTCCATTGACTCATCAGCCAGTGGGAAGGCTCTGCCTCTGGGCTATTATGGCCAGCTGTCTACATGCAAGCTTCTGGTCTGAGCTCACAGGAAAGAGACTGGACCCAATCAAGCAGAAGGTACCTTTCTTTGTCTGGAGGTGGGGCAGATACTGAGGCAGGGTAGAACAGGGAAAATGAAGTATGAGAAATAGTAGCCAGGAATTCAGAAACAAGCACTTGTAGGAAGAATTGCTCCATTTCTTTAATGGCTAGAGATGTTGAACATTTCTTCATGGTCTATTGACCATTCTAACTTCTTCTGAGAAGTCCCTCTTTAAGTCTTTAGCCCACTTTTTGTTGTTTCTCCAGGGAAAAAAAGCAATTAATAAATGGGGATGGGAGGGAAAAACTGGGAGAAAGCAAGGGAAGGGAGGGTCTCATTATTCAAAAGAAACACACTCTTTCTCTGAATTATGTAACTGTAACCTCTCTCTACATCACCTTTCCAATAACAATAAAGTTTTTTAAATGAGTAGCTCTATTAGAGCTCTATTAGAGCACTGTTTTCTTTGCTTTAAGCCTTCTACCCTCTCATAAGCTGCAATATTAATAAAGGAGAAAAAAGAAAAGGAAAAAGAGCAGCTCTTTTGCCCTTTGGCCTTGACTAATGGCCCCAAATAATTAGTGTGCTCTGGAAACTCACTCAGTATCTTAAGGATACTTATCTTGGAAAAATAAACAGAATGTACTTGATACGTGACGTAGAAGTACTTATCCTGGAAAAAATAATACTTGGGAAAATAGTTCCAAGTTGGCATAGAATATGTTTAAAAGTTTTACTTATTTCAAGTATGGACATCTGTCTTGAAGGGAGTAAGTGGAAAAAAAACCATCCTTTCTTTGAAAGAATGCCCAGACATCTTTAATAGGCAGGTCAATCTTCAAGTCTCTGAGCTCAATTGATAAAAATGTAACAACAAGAGAGAATAAATGTACCAGGTGTCACATCAAAGGAAAACACCTATTCTAAAGTGACTTTAATTTGAACTGAACCCCAACCTTTTATATCACAAAAGACCTTGGTGCTAAAGCGCTCACTGTATTTGCTATCAGATGTGTCCATCCTCATGTCTGGGGTGTGGACTATCTATCTTTCCCTTTACTTTGCTTTTACTAATAAACTTCCTTGATCTTTACTTTGATGTGTTCTCAAATTCTGTTCTGCAGTAATATCAAGATCTCTGTATCCAAGTGCTGGGTAGAGATCTCCTCCCTGTTAGAGGCCTCCTGCCTGGAGCATCACCAGTTCTTTGGCAACTCTGCCAGGACCAGCATCATCAGCTCCAAAAACTATGCCATGGTCCAACACAGCTGATGGGCCAGAGAAGAGACAGGGGGACTAAAAGAAGAGCTCGGAATCAGGCAGGTCTGCACAGCCTCTGATTGTTAAAGGAACCACACATAAAAGGATCCTCTCTCTCTCTTTCTCTCTCCCATGCTCTCTTCCTCATTCTCCTATCTTCTTTCTGGCCTCTCTCTTTTTCCCAGTGCTGGTCCTTTGCTCTTCTGAAGCAGCCCCAAACCACAGCCTCCCCTGGGATCACACTTCCCGATGAAGGCTATTCAACCCTATCTAGAATGAAATTCTCACTCCTGCATTCCCATCAGTCCCTCAAACCCATGCCCTCCCTAAAATTCTACACAAGCCCAAGGTTTGCCTTGATTAGAGATACAACTACTCTTAGCAAACAGTAAGTCCATCTCAAATACTGTTGCACAGGGAGGTGCTTTTCTTTTGACAAAGGATGGAAAGAAGAAACAGAGATAAAGCCTGAAACAGTACCTGGAACAGAGTGCACAATAAATGGCAGCAGGTCTTAGCTGTCTCTAGAAACGTACAGTGATGTGTAAAGGAGCTTGTGAGTGACCGTCAGCGAGCTACCACAGTAATGAGATGGGCTTGGAGTGATCACGTGACTACATTGCTGGTGTGGAAGAGTTGGACAAGGGACTACAATGACAGGGTTGCCCAAATGGGGTGCAGGACACAAGAAGGCCACCAAGTCTGTCAGCCACATGCCTCACATTGTTCCTTTCCACTGCAGTTATCCATGTAGAGGTTGTATTTCTTGTTGATGATTGCAAACTCCCATAGGGAAAAAAGATACAAAGCTCAATTTGATAGACATCCCAGGAAACAGAGTTCAAACACTGACTTCCCACAGCTCTCAAGGACTGATTGGCTGTGGAATTACCTAGGAAGTCATTTTACATAAGTCTACTCAGGCATTCCAAATATCTCATACACACACACACACACACACACACACACACACACACACACACCACAAGTAAATGAGCTGAGTTCCAATCTCAGTTCCAAGTTCTAAGATCTCAGTGTAACATCACCTCTCCATACCCCAACTCAATCAGCTTTAAAGGAAGAGACAAGCTGGGTAATATAGTACACTAGCTGTTAGAAAGGCTCTGCATAAACCAGTGAAGACTCAGATTACTAGATTCGTCCTCAAATGATTCTGTTCATAGATGGAGCAGAATTTGAACTTTGTTTTTCCCTGTGGTATGGGGTTTGAATCCAGGGTATCTCATTTGCTGTTTAAGCACTCTACTGCTTGAGCCATGCCTCAATCCAGCCCTGTCTTGCATTTGTTTTCCTGTTAGGATCTCTTAATTTCCCATACATTCAGCCTGGTCTACTCAACCTATATCCCCTACATGGTTGGAAGTATGCCACCACACCCATCTTGTTGGTTGAATTGAGATCTCGCTAATTACTTTGCCCAGAGTGACCTCCAACTGCCATTCTCCTGACCTCTGTCTCCTGAATGACTGGGATGGTAAGTATGAGCCACCATGCCTGGCCAGAATTTGAACTTTTAGCAAGGACTCTAACTTGTACTAACAGTACTATCATACATGAATATGTAGGTGCCTTTGCAAATCGCTATTCTGGGTGAACTTTAAAGCATTTTCAAATCTCAATTCTTCAGTTGCCTAGGTTCTCTCATTCTTTAATAGCTATTTGATTATTTCAATAACCACTTGTCACTTACTACTATGTGCCACATACAAGGTCAGGAGAAAAAGATGGAAACTGAGTCCTTCCTTGAGTCCCTCCTCCCAAAGACTCACTGCAAAGTCTCACTAGGAATTCCTTGAATGTGAGTTCACTTATAGGTGTGAGCCACTGGTGCCCAGTCAACACAATGTTTGGTTTATTTGTTTGTTTTGCTGGTCCTGGGGCTTGAACTCTGAGCCTAAATGCTGTCCTTTGAGCTTCTGTGCTTTTATAGGCATGAGCCACCAGCATGGGGCTAATATGATCTTTTGAATGTAAGTAATGTGGACATTTGGAGTTCAGATTTAGAATTTCATGAAAAGTCAGAGTGTTGGAGAATTCACCTGAATCCCAAGATTTGCTTCTTTTTTAATAGCTGAAGTAACACGCCGGGACCCAGTGGCTCATGCCTGTAATCCTAGCTACTCAGGAGGCTGAGATCTGAGGGTCTTGGTTTGAAGCCTGTTCAAGCAGGAAAGTCTCAGAGATTATCTCCAATCAACCACCAAAAAGCCAGAAGTGGAGCTGTGGTTCAAGTGGAAGAGTGCTAGCCTTGAGCAAAAGTTCAGGGACAGCATCCAGCCCCTGAGTTCAAGCCCTATTACCAATACACACACACACACACACACACACACACAATCTGCCATAACAAATAACAGCAGTTTCCAAATTTCATCACTCTTTATGTCAGTGACTCAATGACAGACCACTGGGATAGTCACAATGATCCTGGGGGGGCGGGGCGGAGAGAGGAAGGTTGAGTTGAAATTTGCATTGGTGCCATTTGATAGCAGTGAGCAGCCCAATCAGGTCAAATTTCTCTTCTACATGACTCCAAACCTAGTAAATGAAAGCTTCTATAAATTTCTCTCTTTTGTGGGACTTGAACTTAGAGCCTGAACACTGTCCCTGAGCATTTTTGCTCAAGGTTAGTGCTCTACCACTCTGAGCCACAGCTCTACTTCTAGTTTTTAGGTGGTTAATTGGAGATAAGAGTCTCACAGACTTTCCTGCATGGGCTGGCCTTGAACCACAATCCTCAGATCTCAGCTTCCTGAGTAGCTAGGATTATAGGCATGTGCCACTGGCACCTGGCTAATTTCACATTTTACCAGTTAAAACTACCACAATATTCCCAATCATTTCTGATAGCCCATTATCTCCAGTAGGAACCAGTTTGTTTTCATCGATAAAATGAGGCCCTGTACAATACCCTAAGGGTAGACCTACCACCTCTAAACATGAATGCATAATTCTCATCCCTGGACACTGTGATTCTGGTCATCTGGCTTTCACTCCAAGTTCAATGGATTCCTAAGCTCAAGGCTTAAAGTATGGTGGATCAAAGTTCAAATCCTAACTCTGCTATCTATGACCTTAACCACAATTTTAAAATCCCATGTGATCTATGTTTCTCAACAGCAAAACAGAAAAGTGACAAGGATCTTGTCTTGAATCACATTTGAATGCACCTAAGCCTCAAGGCAAGTGCCCATAACAGTGTAAAGAACGAGTAGACAATGCTAATGTGACTCAATCTATGTGAACTCTCACAGTACTCAGCTAGATGTTATAGTAACAGAATTAGGGTTTTGTCAGAAAGTCTGCCAACTAGAACAAAGTATCCCATCTGAGTCTCTCTTTGTTAAGTGAAAATTAGCAATAGAAAAATAATGCTTGCTTCTGATGTACAGAAAAGGAAGTACAATGGAACAAATAGGAAATCCAAACACCTAGCTGGCAGGTGAAGAAACCCTTCAGTGCCTTCACACTGGGACCAAAAGAGGCCAAAGGTCAGAGCCTGGAGAGCTCAGTGGCTAGCCCATATTAACTATTACTATGACCATACTTGAATGGTAATAGTCTGAGCCCTCAGGCTTGTACCTGGGTTTAGAAGTACACCACAGATCCTCTGTTCTCAAATGATTAACTTTAGAAAGAGAGCATGGAGGGAACAAGGACAGGGAAAACTGGGTGTTTAAAAACTGAACAGGTATCGTTTTGCTCTGGAAATTTTCAGGTAAGAAGCTTCTAATATGCTTAAAGAACAGATACTTAATTTCACTGATATCTCTGGTACTGCCAACCTCAGACTACTGGCATCCCCTTCAAATCACACCTGTTTCAAGCCACGTTTACTGTCTGAGAAACAACATATCAAAGAAAGAGTGACAATAAACAATCTACAAAGAAGATGACTTAAGTGTTGGGAATATGGCTCAAGTGGTAGAGAACCTGCCTAGTAAACATGAGGTCCTGAGTTCAAGTGTCAATTCTGCTAAAAAGAAAAATAAAATTTTTAGAAGAAAAGATGACTATAGAAAACAAATGCTAAGAAATAGCAATAACAGCTGGGAATCAGTGGTTCCTGTAATTTTAGCTACTCAGAAGGCTGAGACCTACAGGATTGTAGTTCAAAGCCAACCCAGGCAAAAAAAGTACAAGAAATTGTAACTCCAATTAGTCAGCAAAATGTGGAATCATGAGTCAAGTGGCAGAGCACCAGTCTAGCAAATAAAGGCCCCAAGATCAAGTCCTACTGAAGACAATAATAATAATAATAACAAATATAAGGCAGTTGATGCAGAAACACCAACAGTCTGCATTATGACAACAAATGCCAACTGTGAACATAGCCCTATGATATAGTGCAATCACCCCTGGCTTGGAGAGTGACACTGCAAATAGGAAATCAAAGAATTAAATGAGAAAACAATACATACAATTTTCTTCATTATATTGTTAAGGTGATGTACAGCAGGGTCACAGTTACATGCATAAGGTAATGAGTACATTTCTTGTCAAACTTGTTACCCGTCCCTCATTTTTCTCCCACTTTCCTTCCCCAAGTGGTACAGTTCATTTTGAGCATTTTGTCTTGTGAGTATCACTGCTGCCTTGGTTCACCCTTTGTCCTTTGTCTCATAATTTTGTTGCTCCCCTTCCATTCTCTAATTCAGATAAGCATATATACAATACCAGGGTACCAAAATCAAATACAGTGGCAACAGGGGATATGCCATAGGGGGGAAAAAAAAAAGTAAAAAGAAATCACATAGTACATTTAAAAAAAATAACAACAAAGAAAAACCTCTTGTTTCCATGTCTTGAAGTTCATTTTGCTTAACATCATCTTATATGATCATATGTAGATAGCTATTGAGCTATTCTGCTCATCTGCTAATACTATCCTACACATATACTAATTATTACAACTGAGGGAAACCATGGGATCTATATTTCTTTCGGCCTGGCTTACTTCATGCAATATGATTTTTTTCCATGCATACAATTTCCTTAGTCTCTTTTTAGGGTTACATTTTCCTGAGCTGAAGTGCACAGTGAATGGATCATTTTTAAATTCATACTTTCATGAAGACATACTCACTGAACACCTATTATGTGCAAGACTTTGGAGCTGGCAGTGTTGGGAAACTTCATATATGAATCAGACACACAGATGATGACTTCAAAATCCAGGAAGCAAAAGAAGATATGGTTAGGAAAAACTGGGAATCCCATCCAGAAAGGATAAAGTGTTATACCTAAAGTCAGACAAAATACACATTAAAATTCCACCTTGAAATTCAGCGCTGCTGATTGCAAAAGTCAGAAAGTCTTCACAATACATGGCATTGGAGGTTGCTCTTCATTTAACCACTCTGCAAGAGTACTAGTTGTCAGTCCAGCAGGGTGTGACATGCTTCTAGATGTGTTATGAACAGAGAGACAGACAAATTCACAGCTACTTAAGGAAAGTTGTTGGATAGGGTAATAAGGAAACAAACAGATGAATAATGAAGGAAATTGCAGCTTTTCATAAATGCTTTAGAGGAAATGACCTGACTTGGTAAAAGAAAAACAAAGATATATTTGAGATTTGGTTAGATAGAAAGGGCTCTGGAAGAGGAGATGTTTGAATTAAGACATGTGAAAAGACATGGAAAGGTCAGGAAGAAAGAACCAGAAAATGAAAACAACACATTGGCTTCTTCAAGAACCAGAAAAATAAGCTGGATGCTTATGGCTAACACCTGTAATACTCAGGAGACTGAGATCTGAGGATCACAGTTGAAAGCCAGCCTGAGGAGAAAAATCTAACAACAGCCAGAATAGAGGTGTAGTTCAATTGACAGAGCACCAGCCTTGAGTGAAAAAGCTAAGCAGGAGAGTGACGCCCTGTGTTCAAGCCTCAGTATCAGCACAAAACTAAGCAAACAAAAAGGAATAGAAAAATACTAGCAAAGCCCCAGTGCAAGGAAAAGAGGAAAGAAGGAACAAAATGAGGGCTGGGAAGGGCAAACTGCAGGCAAGTCAGGTTAGCTTGTATTTTCCTCTAAAAGCAACCAGAAGTCACTAAGAGCTTTAGACAGCATGAGCTCGTTTCCATTTGTAAGAGCTTATTCTTCAGGCCATGTAAAGATCAATGTAGAAACAAGATACTGCTTAGAAGGCTACTAGAAAAAAACAGGCAATTCGAGATGGTGACTAGAGTTCAGAAGAGCATGAGGAGATAGAGTGAGGGATACAACTTAGAAGCCATTTGGCTGTGAAGCTGAGGAACTTGCTGACTAGTTGGATGCAGGGATCAAGGAAAGAAAAATGATTAAAGAAAGTTAGTGATTCCGAAGCCTGTTTCTGATGCAGGGAAAGCTGAAAAAAAGTCTAAAAGGCTAGAGCTGGTGTACGCAGGTCACAGAGGGGTTTGACTGAATTGGTTATAATAGGGCAGAAACAAAGACTATAGCAAGGAGATTTGAGATCTAGAAAGCATCAGGAGCTAAGCAGAGAAGTATGCCATGCATACCTGTGGGTTCTGATTGCTTGTGAACTGCAGGGGCAGCATCTGTCTGTAAATGAGAGAAGGCACTGTGGAAAAGGTCTGGGGATTCATCCCACAGATTCTTGCAGGGCTGAGGGGGTTAGCTGCCACCAAGGAGGCAGCCAGAGGCCACTAAGGCCTTCTGAGAATCAGGAGGTACTGCAGAAAGTTCAGTTAGGTGTCGGTATTGCCATTATATGGAAAATTAAAAACTGAAGGTAAGCAGAGTGTATTCCTAGCTACTCAGAAAGTCTGAAATCTAAGAATCAGTTTGAAGCCAGTTAGGCAGCAAAGTCTATGAGACGCTTATCTCCAATTCATATAATCCTAGCTACTCCGGAAGCTGAGATCTGAGGATCATGATTTGAAGGCAGCTCAGGCATGGAAGTCCAGAATTAATCAAGCCAGAAGGAGAGGTGTGGCTCAAGTAGTAGGGTGCCAGGCTTGAGCAAAAGGGCTGAGGGATACCACCTAAGCCCCAAATTCAAGCCCCAGCTCTGCCTCTTCCCCCTCTACCCCCCCCCAAAAAAAAACTAATTGGAGGCAAGGAGGCCCAATGTCAGTAACCCAGTGAGGCAGCGAGAGCAGAACAGAATTCAAGATTGTAGATTTGTATTTATTTATCCTTTTTCTTTCGGTAAGATTACTAGACCAAGCCCTGCAACTATTTATGGTATGAGAATAGGATTGTTGTGCTATCTATCTTTCACCAAGTCTACTTTCTAAAATGATCACTGGATGACATGGTGACAGAATAAGACAGAGAAAAGATTATTATTGTGTGCATCGGCTCCTCTCTTTCCGAGCACAGATGACCATAACACATTTCTGGAAGTGACATGTTGCCATTGCCCTGGGTTTTATTCTTATGAGATCCTGTTGTTAACATGCAGGAGATCAATTGGATGATGCATATTGAACTGAAACACCACACCATGTTGCCTCTTTCAGCACATGAGCCCCCCAAACCCAACCCAGCTTTGGAGAGGACAAACTTCCTATAGGGGAACTCCTGAGACAGCCATGAGAGCTAGCTGTTATCCCCCAGTGACCAACAAACACAGGGGACTGTATTCACTTACTTTTAATTTCCAAATGTTTTCCTCCTACAGGGCACCAGGCAAGCAATTAGGTAACCTGTTCAGGAGGGTAGATTTTCAGCAACATTTATTGCTGCCACTTGAGATAACATTACTTGGCAATTGGTTGGCATTGTATGTTTAGCTTGTCATATCAATAGGAAGCTCATTCATTCGTCTGCAATACATTTCTGATGAATATTACTTCAGTTTAAAAGGCCTGCAAGGCAATGGACTTGGTGAAGGGACTAGACCTGGCATCTTCATTCTAAAAATTCCTTCCCCATTCTTCAGCTCCAGTCTGGAAAACTTGGCCTTGATTGAAACATGTTATTCTGGTTCAGCAGTAGGCACTGCACTCTGGTATAGTACATCTCCCATAACTGTATTCACTCTATCTTTCTGTTTCCCTACAGTCACACTGCCTGTTGGTATTTTCCTCCTCTGTCATCTAGGCTTTTATGCTCTTACTCATCTTATCTTCTTTCACCTTGACATGTATTTCTGTTTTGTGAGTAGTATGAAAGTTCATTGTTAACTTGGTAGTGTGTGTGTGTGCTCATGTGTATTTGTGCATGTCTGTGTGTACATGTGTGTGTGTGTGTGTGTGTCTGTGTGTGCTCTGTACACATGGAAATGCCAGTACTGGGGCTTGAACTCAGGGTCTTACACTCTCTCTTAGCTTTTTCACTCAAGACTGGTATTCTACCACTTGAGCCATGGCTCTGCTTCCAGCTCTTAGGTGACTAACTGGAGATAATAGTCTTAAGCACTGTCCTCCCTGGGCTATCTCTGAATCTTCAATTATCAGCTTCCTGAATACCTAAAATTAGAAGCATCAGTCACTAGCATTTGGTAGCATTTTTGACAAGCTTGCATTCTAAAAGAAGTATCTTTCACCTAGGACACTCCCTTGGTAAGACAGTCCACCAAACCAGACTCCTTTTGTTGGCATTTTCAAGTAGCTAACATTCTAATTTGCAGATTGTGTGTGTGTGTGTGTGTGTGTGTGTGAGAGAGAGAGAGAGAGAGAGAGAGAGAGAGAGAGAGAGAGTACGTGCATGTACATGCTGCTACTGGAGCTTGCAGGGTTTGAGTACTCTTCCTGAGCCTTATTGCTCAAGTCTAGCACTCTGCCACTTGAGCCACAGTTCTATTTCTGGCTTATTTTTGGTGCCTAATTGGAGATAAAAGTTTTGCAGACATTTTTGCCTTGGCTGGCTATGAACCATAATTCTCAGATCTCAGCCTCTTGAGTAGCTAGAATTACAGACATGAGTTGCTGGCACCAGCTAATTTCCCAATTTTTGAAGACCTCAGTCCTTAACTTTCTCCAATTTTATGAGTTATGTGAGATCTTCCCAATAAACTTGTCCTTTTAATGAGGAGGAGTCCTTCTGTGTTCTGTGAAATAGAGAGATATGATTCATATTCTGTGTAACTGGATTCTAAGTTTATTTCCATGTACAAAAGTTTAAGCCAACCTGGAATAATTTACTAAGAATACTTTCCATATTCTTGGGACAATCAGAGCTAATCACCTATTTTTACTGTTCTCCAAAATTTGGAGTTACCATCAGAAATTGTGCTCTGTGTGTGTATAGGGGTGGGGAGAGTATTCATTTTCTTCTTGTTCTTAAATTTCTATACTCTCTAGTACAAAGTGCTTAGGCTCAATACCTGACTTATGAAATGGTAAGCCCTCTGTATATCACCTTAATTAATAACAATATTTTTAAGTCCAAAAGCAACAGGGACATGCAAAGGGAAACCTAAAATGGAGGGTCCTTTAAGTCCTCACAGTGGGAAAAATGTTAGCTAGCAGGTAGACAGAAGTAGTGGGCACAGAAAGAAGAGATCACAAGTTCTCTTGAGGAAAATGTACTGTAATTAAGCTTTCCCTTTCACAGATGACTAGCCTCTGTTAAGATCAAACAGACCATGGATGTCATACGATGTCACAAGAGTTTTTAGGCTTCAACTCACAGGAAGATTAACTAAAGTCTTTCAAATCTTTCATGTATCAACAACAAACGAGGCCTGGAATAGTTCACCTTAACACAACAAAGACCAGGGCCTATAAACCATATCCTAGGAGTCCGGTGGATCTGACACAGTACTCATTTATACTTCATAAGTCTGTAAACATCCCCTTAGCTTCCCAGCGATTTGGCTGATTCTGGGAAGGGACTTAACATTCCAGTTCTCTAAACTATAGTAAAAATGGTAGTTTTTTTTGCTTGGGCAAAAATAATTGTTTTCATCCTACTGAAAGTAAACTTTTATTAATGTAATTTTGTTATCATCTTCAAAAAAGTGTTTTAGAAAAATATGTGCATCCAAAAATGTAGTGTAAGTTATAGATTCTTTAGTAATTTGTGTGTGGGGGGTTGATACACTTTTTAGGTATAGTCCAGCATAAAGAAAACAAAAAATATAGCTATACTTATAAAATAATAACAGCCTATAGAGTTAGAGAGAGTTAAATTATGATGTCTTATAAAATCTAGAGGTTGGAATATTTAAAATTTGGAGATACTAAAGAACAGGAGCCTTAATGGACAGTCTTTTTAAGAGACTGTGTCCTGCTTCTAATTAACATTTATGGTTATTTACAATGGACCAGCTACTGAGGAAGTACATATATGGCTTATCTCATCTGATCTTCATTGTAACCTTATTATAGAAGTATTTTTTATTAACTCCTTCTTACAAACAAGAAACTGAAGTCAGGAAGATGATGGGAATTAGCCAAATCATACAACTAATAAGTAAGTGGCAAAGCCAGGCAGCCAGCTATCCAAAGTCCAGACACCTTGCCAATAATTACTTTTCCCCTCAAAAAAGGTAAGCAAGAAGATTGCTTCCTGTGTCTCATCAACCACACTAAACTATTTGGACACGTATTTTGTACTCCTTGAGCAATAAGCAATTATGTTAGAAGTACGCATTAAATTGCAATGTGCTGCAATTTAATGTCTAGTTTTAAAATCAATTTGCTTGAGTGTTGACTTCAAGATTTTAAATGTATTCCAGTTAACCAGCAATTTAAATGAAAATTTAAATAAATGCTATAAATGGATGCCTCATTTGCATGATCTGTTGATTAACTGTGATATGGGATTCATCTGTGCCCAGGGCTCTGATACTACCTTCCAGACAAGAAGAGGATAGCTACTCTTAGCCCTCCTGTGCCTCACCCTACATGCTGAGATAGTCACATGTGGTCGCTTAAGCGTCAGAAAACTAAACCGGCCTAAGCTCTGACGTGGTATTACTAAATAGGGTAGAAAAAGCACACTGTGGAGCTGCAATAACTCTCCAAGGTATTTTTATCTTTAAGTAAAAATGGATAGTCTACACTGCCTTCTGGAGAAAGAGCGATGGCTGTTACTTGCAGGGCTGATGCCTTGCTGAGTGTGGTGTGCAAATGCAAGGCCAGAGCTGAACTGCTTAGTGAAGCAGAGAAAGGGATAAGGCGCCCATCAACATAGCCCTTCTTATCCTATATGCTCACAGAATCTTCCTGACCCCTACATACAAGTGGAGCAACTATTCTAAATTTTTCACTTGCCCAAGAGAAACAACGGTGGTTGAAGCTACATGCTAATATGTACTGCTTGAATAGAAAATCTGGAGCTCTGAATGTTGCACACACATCCCTGAGTTACCCTGATGGTGAGAGCCAGAGCGCTGTTCAGAGCATAACCACAGGACATAATCAGGACATAACCACACTGACTATTGTTCCTTAACTGAGACTCACTTTGATGCAAGTTTGGATCCATCTAGAGGGCTCAAGGATTGAACTCAGGGTCTGGACACTGGGCCTTAACTTTTTGGCTCAAGGTTGATAATCTGCCATTTGAGCCACTACTACCCTTCTGGCATTTTGCTAGTTCACTGGCAATGGATTTCTCTGACCAAGGTGGCTTCAAACTGCAATTCTCAGATCTCAACCTCCCGAGAAGCTAGGATTATAGGTATGAACCAATAGTGCCAAAATTACCATTTTTCTATTCTCTTACTGTCTAACCTAGGACCACAAACTATGCATATTCTTCCCAGCAACAACATACAATCATTCCTATCAGATAAACTCCCAGGTCCTAACCTATGACTGAATTAGGCTTGACGTCCAAGATGTCATGATCTGAACCAGGTCTTCAGGCAGACAAGGCTGCCTAATTGTAGTTCATCTTAATCCATAGACCATAAATTAACAACACAAGCAATGAGATCCAACACATACACACAACAGTGCTATGGAATCACACTACAGACATGCCCAGGAAAACAGGAAATTCAGGGCAATTTCTTGCCCATAGCAGTTTTGAAATTCAGCCTATACTTACTGTGCATGGTAGATAAGGTCTCTAGGGTGTCTTCCTAACCCACAGAAGCAGCTAAGTGGCCAGGGCTCTATGTCATTCTTGGAGGTCAAACACAGGCACAGGGATAGGTAGGCTCAGGCAAGCTGACAGCAGCAGCTTCTCTCTCTCCTCCCCCATTCTCTGGTTCTAGACCCTGAGAGATACGAGCTGCCCAAGGAAACAGCTTCCTTACTCCAGTCCTTTCTACAATCACAGGCTGACATCTGCCATTCCTAGATTCTAAGATTCCTCTCCCCCATTTCACCCTGACAATTTTGACATTTCCATCAGGAGGTGTGTTAGTAACTTATTTCTGATTTCCAATTGCACTGTACAGAATTTTGTTGGATTCACCCACATTTGGGTGAGTTCCAATTCATATAATAAATTCCTTATTCCATAATGCTTCTTGTACAAATATGATATGGTATTGAATCTTCACAATAGCTAGGCAAACTATATACTAAACTTTCCCTTATATAGATATCACCCTGAAACTGAGAAGATAGGGAACTTGTCCAAGTCTGGACAGCTAAGAGGTAAGCTTAAATTTGAATTTAGGTTTATCTGAATCCCAAGTCTGTTCTTGTAACATTTATTCTCCTTCTATGAAAAGTGAGGCATAGGGACATGATGTGTTGGGAAACTTGTCTCTTAAGGAAAGTGCTTTGCCTTTTTCTATGATGTAGACTCATCTGGTGGCTAATTTCATAGTCACTATGCTTTGCCTTTTTCTATGATGTAGACTCATCTGGTGGC